>NW_023270825.1:17887318-17960766 GCF_011800145.1 Mirounga leonina | reverse complement strand
GAAGAAGAAGAAGAAGAAGAAGAAGAAGAAGAAGAAGAAGAAGAAGAGCAGCAGGAGGAGGAGGAGGAGGAAGGGAAAGGAGGAGTGGGGAGGAGGAGGGGGAAGAAGAGGTCATATACCCTACATTATTTAAGAATTAAGCAAATTCCATAGCATAAACTGAAGCACTAAGAAATTTGAATGCCATCAAACCGGCCATTCTGAAGAAGTAATAAGCATCCCAACTTGTTACCTATTTTTAGCATGCTTGAGCATGGTGAGAGAGTATCAGAAAAGGAATTGTAAGTAGGGAACTCAACTGAGATCATGCCAATTTTCCTTATGTTAGGGCACATATTTTTTTAATGATTATATTTATTTATTTAAGAGAGAGAGCATGAGCAGGGGCAAAAAGGGAGAGGGAGAAGCAGACTCCCCGCTGAGCAGGGAGCCCAATTCTGGGCTCCATCCCAGGACCCCAGGATCATGACTTGAGCTGAAGGCAGATGCTTAACCAACTGAGCCACTCAGGTGCCCTTGGGGCACATATTTTGTTGCTAATCTGAACAAGAATTCCTGTCTTTGAGAGTAAATACATAAAAAATTTTATTGGTTCTCTACTTGGGACTTTTGGAGATCATGTAGCAAATTGCAGATTTGAACAGATCAGAAAAAAACAAAACAGAATTTCTGTTTTCAGCAAGCTTTCCACAATCTCAATACCAGAGAAAGGAAGGAAACTATTGCTGAGAGTTTCACTCAACACATTTGACCAGCTAGTCAAATAATCTGACCTTCCCAGACAAGAGACATATCATAACTAGAAAGTGAAAGTTCCTAAGTCAAGAGAGTCATGTTGCAGAAGACATGGGAGAAGGGTAAAGGGGCAGAGATCAGGGTGAACATGAGCAAGGGAAAATGAAGGACAGAATATTTCCACCAAGAAATTGGGAATACTTGAAGGGCCATCCAGGAAAGAGGTTAGAACAGAACTGTTTTGAGAAGGATCTGATAACTAATCATAGGCTTCCACACAAAGAATGCAGAATGTGAGGACACAAGAGCTGAGATAGAGAGAGTAAGACAATGCAAATACTAAAAAAAAAAAAAAAAAAGGATAAAATGCTTTGGGGAGAGTACACCTCCTTTTACAATTAATCCAAAAAGATAAGATAGAATAGGTGTAATATTCTGTTTCCTCAATCCTTGTTCCTGAGAATCTGACAGTACCTGCAAATTGTAATTTATGTTATTTTTAATATTAATAATCACCATCATCACAAATATAATTACATTGAGTTTTTACTGTTTTAAAATGTTTTCTGGGGGCGCCTGGGTGGCTAAGTAGTTAAGCGTCTGCCTTCGGCTCAGGTCATGATTCCAGGGTCCTGGGATCGAGCCCCGCATCGGGCTCCCTGCTCAGCGCGAAGCCTGCTTCTCCCTCTCCCACTCCCCCTGCTTGTGTTCCGCTCTCTCGCTGTGTCTCTCTCTGTCAAATAAATAAAAAAATCTTTAAAAAAAAAAAATA
Organism: Mirounga leonina; assembly: GCF_011800145.1. Taxonomy (NCBI): domain Eukaryota; kingdom Metazoa; phylum Chordata; class Mammalia; order Carnivora; family Phocidae; genus Mirounga; species Mirounga leonina. Next base: position 17,959,259 of record NW_023270825.1, on the reverse strand, counting down.
AAAATAAAAATAAATAAAATAAAATGTTTTCTGAATCATGCTATACCTATAATGAAATGCATTAACTAATCTGGTATTAGCTGCATATTTAAGTGAAGTTAAAATTTTTGGTTCACTGCATTGTATTGCCTTTATAACCAGCTAACATCTTCAGCCTAGCAAATCTCAGAACAGTTTATAGGTAGATTCTTCAGGAAGAAGAGTCAGGGGCCAATTCAGCCCAGGGCTTGACTTCAAAACCAGCCCATTCTTGGTGTAATGTGTCTAAACTTCCTTCATATGAGAACAGGAAGTTGGTAAACAAAACCCTCTGAATGAATGAGGGGGTCTAGGTGGGAATGGGGCTAGTGGAGAAGATCACTATTATCTAATTTGGTTGCCTGAGTCACCAGAAGCAAAATGAGGGAGAAATTTCCTGGCATGTAGACAGCAAAGTCTAGCAATATTTGATTGATATAAACAGCTTTGTCAAATTGTCAGGCCTTTCAATACATATGTTTCAAAAAGACACTGAATTTAAAAACTACAGCAATTTAGCAGAGTGGCATATTTCCCACTTGATCACATTCTATATTAATGTTCTAAAATATGGACAATTAAAAAGGAAATTTTTTTCTTACTTTTCATTTTACTTCAAATAATTTTCAAGAGCCAGTTCTTAACCAAAAACAGCTGTATCTTCAAGTCCCAATCATTATTACGGAATGATTTCTAAGAGTGCTTTGATTACTTTAATGTGGTTTAATTTTGAACATTCTAGTAAAATCTTATATAGTACACAAATGGAAAAGCCTAGTCAGTCTTAAAAAGCCTTTAAGAGCATATTTTTCACTTCTTTCCTTATTCACATCTTTCGTTCATATTGAAATTCCTGAATTCATTTAGGGCATTTTCCACCAAATCACTTTCTTCATGGTCTTTCTGTATAAGGGATATGGGATCAGATGTTTTATTCAGCAAATGCATGTTAAGCATAGTCTTTTAGGCGGGATCTACCTGATAAATGTACGAGAGTAAAAGATATATTCTCTTCTTAGTTGCAAGGGAAACTGAAAAATGGGGGGAGAAATCATATGATTAATCAACTACTGATGCTTTCTCTCTGATACAACTAATGTCAAGTGGCCAAAAAAGTTTTTTTTTTTTTTTCCTTTTTTTTAAATTCTAAATACATGTAAAGAGGGGACAACATGATATAGTGAAAGAACCTGTTTGGAGTTAGATCGAGGCCTAAATATGGTTGATCCCACGTTGTGGGGAAGTTGATTATCAGACTGGCAATTCCTTTTTTTATAAAATGAGAATAAGTCCAATATTTCAAGGTAGTTCTGAGGGTTAGAAAGAGTGAAGTGATAGTGACATGTTACTGTTTATTATCCAACTGGAACATAGGGAAAAAAATAATATGTAAAAAAAAAGGATAATATCAAAAAGAGAAACTTCAGTAAAAGGAAGGTGTAATTGTATTATCAAAAGTCCCCTTAATAGTGCTTTATTTAGTCCTAAACAAGCTTGTATCATCTGACTTACTTGTAACTGATGCTGAGCTATCCAGAATTCATTAAAACTACCATTTCTTCTTGATGACTCAGTGAATACATTTTCTTTGTTTCACTAGGGAAGTTATTCACAGTTACTGCCAGTTCCCAGCCATTTCAGGGATTTTCCTGAGCATAACCCCACTAAAATGATAATCTTCTATGGACTACTGTGGAATTAAAAATGTCTGGTTCGTAAATCACTGTATTTCACAAAAATTTTTCCTTATAAAAAACGTTTGAGGACTCCTGGGTAGCTCAGTCTGTTAGGTGTCTGCCTTAGGCTCAGGTCCTGATCCCCAGGTCCTGGGATCCAGCCCACATTGGACTCCCTGCTCAGCTGGCTTCTCCCTCATCCTCTGCTCCTCTCCCCTGATGATGCACTAGGCACACATGTGCCCTCACTCTCTCTCTCTCTCTCTCAAATAAATAATAAACATTTTAAATAAATAAATAATAAACTTTTTTTAAAAGGGTGAAAATTATATATAATGAGAAATATATTTGGTATTTGTTCTCATAACCTGGCTCAGAGCACCAAAAACCCTTATAATTTCTTGAATGTTAGAGGGAGAGGAGTATTTTTTTGTTATTCATGATGAGGCCCTTTCAACTATACCTAAATTTATGCCAGTGAAGTGACTCTTGATGGTCCCCTAGATAGCTTCAGGATGGGGGCTGGTTACCACAGGAATGAACTAAGTGATTAGAGGGTTGGGACTTTCAGCCCAACCCCCCAACCTCTGGGGAGGGGAGCAGGAATGGGGATTTAGTTAATCACTGGTGATCAATGATATAATCAGCCATGCCTATGTAATGGAACTTCAATCAAAACCCTAAATGAAGGAGTTCAGAGACCTTTCAGTATGAACATATCCACATGCTAAGGGCCTGACACACTCCAACGTCCATGGAGACAGAAGCTCTTGCACTGAGGACACTTCCACACCTCACCTTATGTAGCTCACATTCATTTTTATCCTTTATAATACCCTTCATAATAAACCAGTAATAATTAGTAAAGTAGTTCCCTGGGTTGTTAGCCATTACTACACATTGTCAAACCTCAAGAGGGGGTTGTGGGAATCCCTAGTTTGTAGCCAAGCTGGACAGAAATATGCATAACCTAAGGACCTAGTACTTGCGATTGGTGTCTACACTGGGGACAGACTTGTGGGACTGAGCCTTAACTTGTGGTGTCCCCACTGAATCTGTGTAGTTACTGTCATAATTGAATTAAATTCTAGGACTCCCACTTCACATCTGCAGGGAATTGGAGACTTGCTCCACTCAACTGGGGAACACATTTAGTTTCATACTGCTGGGAGGAAACAGTTGTCCTTTAAGGAGGGTCTGAAGTTAACCTCAGACTCACAATTTTTACCCACTAAAATGTATGTATTTGACTTGCTTTCTAAATGGTATGGCATCTGGGTTATTAAGAAAGTCTTCTAGATCAGGTTTAAGGAAGTTCCTCAAGCAAGTAATGAGGATTTTTATTTCTTTTTTTTTTCTCTAAAGCGGTCCCAAAGAAGCTTCATGCATTTCACAATGGATAGTATTATTGTTATGGGGCATTTAATCATAAATCCAAATATCTTCTTCAAAAAAACCAAGTTACCCCACTCCTAGCTTGACCACAGTTGACCACTGAAGCACCAAATTCATATTCTTGCTCAGAAAAGAGAAAAAAAACTCAATTCTCTCTCAGGAACTTGACCTAAAAATACAAAGATAATGAAAAAAGTAGTAGAGGAAATTGAAACTAAAAAGATAGCAGGCATAGGTGGGTTCACACCCGTGAGACTGTATGGTAAGCTCAAGTTATAAGGAATCATAAACAATGGAGAAATGAGAAGATGAGGCTGTGGAGTCATGGTATGGGGCTCAGGGAACTGAGATCCAGGCAGATCTCCACTGGTCAAATATTTAGACTTGTTGTGGACCTAGATCAATAGGACACTTGTTTTAAAAGTTTACCCCACCCATTGGGGATAAATTATCCAATTCATTTACTAAGAGATTACATTTTTTCTCTAATTCTAATTAAGATGGCCCTGATGAGAAGTTGTACAACACAACAACAAACTACTGAAAGAAAAGAATATGCCCAAGAAGCACGGGTAGTAATCACAAGTAAACATTCAGAAGGAATGAATCAATTGTCGATGAACCCTGAAGTAAAGATTCACAATTTCTTTTGATGGTGATCTTAGAATTACATGAAAGATATTTACATACATCAGTTGGAATTCTTAGACAGTTAACTGCATAGGTGGACAACTATTATGCATATCCCCAATAGACACTAGAAACATTCACATGCATATAAAAGGAAAGAATAATAAAACAGCAGGACCATCAGTCCTCCATCTAGAAAAAAACTCTTCATCAATGTAATTACAATGTGCAATTTATGTATACATCTGAAAAGAAGGTGGCCAAAAGATTTCAAAATTAAGATGGATATTTGAAAAAGATTTATATTCTTTATTGTAAAAAATAAATACATTACCCTTCTGTATTTTTCTGTCATTAATAATGGTATGAAGTCATCACAATGAGCATTATTAAATGTAATTTAAGTGACAGCCAAAATATTTGGTGCCCTTAAAAAATAAAATAATTTTATACTATTAGTAAATGTAAACTTACTTAAATTATTTTTAAATATTATTTAATTTATCCTTATGAAATTTCTATTTGAGAATGTTTTATAATATATATAAAATATTTGTTCCACTTTGTGTTTGTGTGTGTGTGTGTACATGTAAAACAAATAAACACAATTCATACTTTGGGAGTCCAATCTTTGTTTTGTTTTTGGTTTTGTGGTTGTTTCTGTTATTGCTTGTTGTTGTGTAATTGTGAAAATTTGAAAACCACCATTCAAGCCAACCCAAGAAAAATTATTCATTAAGATAAACTTTACCAAAAATACTCAATTTTTATTACATTTTTAGAAGAATAAATGCTTTATATTTCATATTTGAAAAATTAAAATATTAACTATTCAAAATATAAATAATAGTTAATTTTAAAAGTCAAAAGGACTTAATAGGAAAAGAAAATCAACTTGTTTCTAATTTGTCCAAACTTTCATGAAATATTAACTCCTAAATTTAAAGGGTGTCTACAGAGAAACTATAATTTAATCTTTCATCACATTCAAGATTTCCCTCTACAGCATTCCTAATACTCAACATTTAGAACTATTTTGTCATTGTTATTCAGTCCCAGGAGGTCTTTCTCTTGCCAAGCAACTGCTTTTATAGGATAGATAACTCTAATCATTAGACTCTTTTTCATAATTGAAAGTTATGCCCCTTTCCTCTTGTTGGTCCTATTTATGTTCTCTAGACTAATCCAGAGGAGAGATTTCTTCCAGATACAATTGCTAGAATACTTGAAAGTAACTATCATATATGGTGTTCAGTCTTCTCTCTCGGCTTAATATTTTCATATACTTCAAACAATCCTTTTATAAATAAATGTCTTCTCCTTTCATCATACTAAGATAATATGATTTATAACATCCCCTAAGTGTAGTGATCAAAACTGTAGCCATGATTCAAATAATAGTCTTGATTATATAAAATTTTTCCAGGAGCATTTGGATTATAATCACTTTTGTATCCACCACGGCACACAATAACATTGCCTTTCATATATACCTAGATCTCAATAACTATGTTTGCAATGATTGTGTATACTGTTCCACATGGAACTCATCAACACAGAAGACAATATAGCTATGAATCTCCATATTTCTATGGACATATCCTAAGACCTAAGACCCTGTGAGATTCATAAGCAGACCTATTCTTCTAAAGGATAAATGTGTATATTTGTATGTGTGTGCCTGTTTTTCAGTCTGGATTTCTTGACAAGGCTCTCTACCACCAAACATCTCTCTAATCCCCACCCCTCACTCACAAGAACTGCCATTTTTGGTAGGGCACTTTTTTCTTTTTTACAAATAAACTGCCTTTAACAAAATATCTGGGATTTTTTAGAAGTGGGGAGGGACAGATGAGATAGTGTGGCAAATTAATAGAGGTGATCGTATGATTTTCCATGAAGAGGACACAAACAATGTATATGGAATGCCAGAGGCACTGCAAGAAAAAGACATATGCAAAAAGCAAAATGAAAATATGTCCAGAATGAGGTTTTACAGTGCTCTGAGGCTTGTTATAAGCAAGTTTGATTGTATAATGGTTAAAATAAAACTCACTATTCATGACTGTCTGCAGAAGACCTGATCTAATGAGAACACATGTCAAATGTCCAGCTTACCATATTTTTCTGATAAGGAAGCTCAGTGTGGGGAAAAATAAAGATTGGGGGATTTTGCAGTACATAATAATACCCTCTGAAATGAGACAATAAGAGAGGAACAATTTCAGCACAGCCTGGGGAGTAGAAGCTGGAGACAAATATGATTAAAATGAATTGATCATTGAATATTTATTGGCACTGCAATGTGTTCAGAGCTAATTATGTGCATAGAGTTGCAGGGCAAGTATAAAAGTTGACCTCTGTGTCAACTTTTGTATTGTATGAGCTTATATTCTATCAAAGAAATAATGACAATGATAATGATGACAATATGGATCTCATCTGAATTGAATGCTTACCGCTCTGACAAGTACATTTCATAGAATAAGTAATTACTCATGTTCATATATTAAGTAGTTATTCACAATGAGCCTACCAGTTAGGTAAAGACACACAAATGTAGAACTGAGGCACATAAAAATTAAGTAACTCTGGCATCAATCTAGGCTAATGAATGATTTGTTAAAATAACATTCCACACTAGGTGTAACTGGAAGTCCATGCATTGAACCACAACTACATCATACTGAGTAGCAAGAAGAAATAATAAAAGACTTTTCCCATTATACAATACATTTAGTAATACGTTGACTGCTGGGGAATTTTTTTTTTTTTTTTTAAAGGATATTATTATGAGCCACAGGTAGATCTGTCAGGGAGGGATTCATTAAGAAAGCGGGCAATGAACCAGCCTTTCACTGATGGCTATGATTTAGACCAGCAGGGGGCAGAAGTCAGGATACACTAGACTGGGAAAAAGCAAACAATGAGCAAGGTTATAGATGAAGAATTGATATAGTATATAAGGGCCAGAGAAGAAGATGGCATGTTCCAAGCGAGGGTGGAAACAGTCACTGTGAACGAAGACGATGAAGACGTTGTAGCTACAAAGTGGAGAGCCTTGAAGGCCAGAGAGAAGCCACTACAGGCAGGCCTTTAGAAGGTCTTTAGAAGTGGGGAGGGACAGATGAGATAGGCCAACTTAAGGAAAGAACTTTAGGCCTATGAGTTCTGCGAAGAGTCATGGCAAGTAGAGAGTCATGCAAAGACACACAAAAGGATCCATAGAAGAAGGGGCCCAAGTTAGAGAAAGCAGTTAATAATTTACTACAGCAGCTAAGTCATAGTGATGAGGGTCTCCAATAACAATATGGTGAGGTCACTAATAAAGATGATTTTAAATGAATTTTTTAAATCTCTACACTGCTTCTGCAAATCAGAAGATTTGTAAATGGATTGAACATTTACTTTGTCCCCATGGAATTCTGTTAAAGAAATTAAGCTTAAATGCTGGTAGATATACTAGTAAGAAAGAAAACTTTCACTAATATGAACAGATTTAACTTTTTTCAAGTAACTATAGCTTTCACTCAAATGTAATATTCTCTGCTATACCAGATTTTCTTAAGGAGTAAGGGCCCCTTGAGAATATTAGATGTTTCTGAAAAAGTTCAGATACCAGTAGCTTGATAGAATTTAGAGCTCATTTTAGTGAACAGAAATTGGAATTTTTCAATTGCCATTTCATCATCCTGAAATAGTTAATGACCTTTACCACCAGGGAATAGTTTGAAAGAGGATGAAAATGAGTTAGTATTATGAATTTGGCTCTAACTGGCATTTTATCTTGTGATACATACAATATGTTATCTTAATAATTGTTATATACTTTATCTCTCTCCACTTGTCTTAGTTGAAAACAACTCTAAATTGAAAGGCAAAAGAAAATAAGTATTATGGTTTGAGCAGTTGTGTTGAATTGTGAGAATATAAATCACCCAAAACAAAATGGGGACAGGAGCAATGTTTACATGTAAATTGCATGTGAGGCAGATGTGTTAGCAGATGTGTTTTGTCTTTTAGAATGGCCTCAAAGTTTAAATTAAATTTTGGAAATGAAAAGACAACAAAAAGGTTACTATCTGTTATAATGGGTGTCCTGATTTCAAATGTAATATTGTCTTTTTTACAAAGGCTTTAGTTTATATCCAATTCATTGTCATTGTTTAAAGATGCATAAAGACAATGTTTATCTTGTATTTAGTTAATCCAAAAGTATTTTCATCACATATCCCACAAATCTGAAGGAAGGAAATAAAACTTTTCAAAGTGTATAAAACAGTTTCCCACTGTACATCTGGAATGCGTGCAGACTAGACTATCAGAGCGGCTAGCAATCCTACTGCATCTCCCTAGTTCAGGGCCTCTCAAACTTTAACATAAATATTAATCATCTGGGACTCCAGATTTTGCATTTTCTAACAGACTTACAGGTAATGTTGACGGGCTGGCCTTTGGACATCATGTTCAGTAGTGAGGCTTAGAATAGGTTTCTCTAACTTTGACTCAATAACTGTTTGTTGTGGGGACTGTCCCATGCATTGTAGGATGTTTTAGCAGGATCTGTGGCTTGGGCCAACTGAAAATGTCTCTAGGCATTGCCAAATGTATCCTGAGAAGTAAAAATTATTGCAAGTTGAGAACCACTGCTCTAGAATCCTCATTCACCTGTTCTTCCTGACCAGGGGCTTCTCTTTGGAGTATTTGTATCCCAGGGAGTACACAAAGCTCTTCCATAACATAAATAGTTCTAAGGAAATCAATATCCAGATGGAGAAGTTCCATATGTACTCTTCCTTAAATTGATCTAAAAACATGCCTGCAGCGTAGGCATCAGGCAATTTCTTCCTTCCAGTTCCCTCTTCACAGTCATCCTCAAAACCCTCATAAAAGGTCCATCTCACAGCCATCCTGAATCTTACTATGGTGAATTGCCCCATATATAAAAACTGTGGGACACCAAACTAAAGAATGATTTCAGAATTTGAAGCCTTGGTAACAAGGGACCTCGTGTAATCAAGGCACCTTGTTGGTTTATATTTATATTTATATTTATATTTCTTACACCATTCTGTTAAGGACAAAATACAGTGTTTAGAAACAATGCACTTTGGCTAATGGCAATATATTCTGAAATCAGATATATTGTAATATATTGTAAAGTGCTACAGCAGAAATACTGGCAATTTTTACTTAACTACCTCACTTATTCCTAACCCTTGCTATTGTCAAAGAAAGAATCAATCCTAAAGAAGTGTCTTGTGAGACCAAAGCAGACAATACTATAAAAAATCAAAAGTGGCAGTTCATCAAAAGAACAAACTTATGGCAAGAGTCTATGCCTTACATCTATTTATCATGGAATTAGAATTTAGAGTGAGACAGGTATCACAGAGATATGCATTAACAGTAGTATTTGAATTGAAAAATAAAGTAAAAATTTTCTGAAAAATTACATCTGAGTTGGACAAATGGTTAGAAAAGGAGGACTTGTTTTTCCAGTTAGATTCTCTGACAGATACGTTTTGTAAACTGAATGAGCTATAGATAAAAAGATGTGATGAAAATACATTTAAAATGCATGTTAAAATAAAAACATTGTATCAAAAGCTATTATGCTTAGCAAAGATATATACATACATATGCTAAAAAACATTTGGAATTTTGTAATACTTTCTGATTATACAGGTTAAACACAGGATCTCTAGATGAAAAAGTGATATGCATAATAAATTGTGATTTAATAAATCTTGGTGAAAGTTTTAAAGAAAGTTCCTAGGCACTGAGAAATTGAATGGAGGGAAAATTTTGCAAGCAGATATTTTTTATGATTTTTTAATTGCATGAAACTTAGAGGGCCTAATTGAGTTGTTAGCTGACAGATTATTAGAAACAATTCTCAATGATTTAAAATTATTTGATAGTTGCTATATATTTGGAAGGCAGTAAAAAATATGTTTGTTTATGTGAATATAGTTTCTTAGGGCTTACGAGCATACAAAATGTAATTGATGCTGAACCCTGAATCATTATAATAATAAAGCAATATTTACCTACACAGATATGTGAACTTTGATACAAAAAGTCCATCCATCTCATTGAGTGCATTTTCAATAACAGTTTGTATGTCTGCTGCAGAGGTGGAAGAACACTGCTTGGATCTCTCTTCTGCTGAGCTGCAGGGCTTGTAGCTACCTGAAAGCCCTCAGCTTTTAGTGCCTTTGAGACCTGATGTGTCAGCTCTCCAGTAAAGGCCATGCTCTCCCTGGACAACCCTCAGCCAAGGATTGAATAAGGGTTGGTTATTGGGCTTGGCCATTGTCGCTCTGTGCAAAATTTCTCTAATGGGTAATTTTTGCTCTGCAGTCTCTGGTGAGTTGGCAAGACTTTGTCAGACATACATTGTGATCCGAGGTTCTCCCACACCATCCTTCCTCTGTCTATTACTTTTCTCAGGTATTCTCCATTTCCTGATCCCCACTTCACTCTTAGCAAACCTCTTGCAGTTCTAACTCACAGTGTGTGCTTCCAGAATGATCTAACTAACACAATGTTCGATAGTTTTATAATATATAATTTGTAATCATTAATACATTGTTATATTTGTCAATTGAGCACAAATACTTTTAAAGTTGTTTCACTCCTGAAGAAATTTTTAAACTCTTGGCTTATCACACAGTAAAATTTTTAAAAAGTCTGTTTGCATACTTAGTTTTCTTACAGAGAAGTATTAGAGGGTGAATAATAAAAGATTTTCAAGCATTGATATGTCTCCTTAGGTTTAAATTCTGGAGCTCCATTTCAAGGCGAAAACGAGATAATGTTAACACTTCCAATAGAGAAAAGCTTGTGCATATAACATTTTTAAATGGATGATGGTGGGTTTGGAATAGTTAGATTCCATTGAATGCATTTTTTTAATGATGCCAAAAATTAATTTATAAATGACAACAATTACTTACATCAGAAACTACCTTTTGTAGTGCTTAAAATTAGAGTGAAAAATTGTAGAGATTAGTTTTAAAATGTTTGAGAGGAATCAATAGTATTTCTCAGAACTTATTTACAGGGAAAATCCAAATAATAAAGACTACTGTCATAAATGGTTATTTTCTTTCAAATTTCTGGTTCCTCCTCCTATTATTTCCATTATCTGATAAATTTGCTTCTGACTATAGTTCCGCACTGTACATCTGGGATAGAATGCAAACTAGACTATCAGAGCGGCTAGCAATCCCACTGCATCTCCCTAGTTCGGGGCCTCTCAAACTTTAACATTAATATGAATCATCTGGGACTCCAGATAAAAGAGAAGCACCAGGAGAAAATTTTCACCTATTTCTTCCATTTCTCTATCTACTTCCTTGTGCTTCCCATGTATTGGCTTTCCCTCCTACGATTACCGAGGGCTGTACCTTCTTTGGTCTAAGCTCAATGCCTCCATTTATGCACTAGTAATAAGCCTTTCATATTTTCAAAACTTCCCTCCAGCAATTCTACTCCTTTTCTGTTAAAAACAAACAAAACACCTCTCTTGATCCCTCACACCACTCTAGCTACCATCCCATTTCTGTGCCCCCCTTAACATTCCAACCAACCTTTCACTACCAGACTTCACCAGGATGCTGCTGTCAGGCCTCTAAGGAGCTGCTAATTCCAAAGGTCAGTTCTCAATCCTCATTACTTGATCTATCAGCAGCATTTGATACAGTTGGCTCATTCCCTCCTCTTCACTCTCTTCACTTGCCTTCCAGGTCAACAGACCCCCACCCTGTGCTGATCATTCCTTTCCTGTTTTTTTTTTTTTGCTTATGTCTCCTGATTTTCTGAACTTTTAAAGGTTGGAGTGACCCAGGGAGTAATCGTGGGCCTCTCCTCTTTGCTCCTATACTCACTAGCTCAGAAAGCTCTCACCCAGTCTCACGAATTTAAAAAAAGTAGAGGATTCTCACTTTTAACTCTCCAGCCTGGACTTCTCCTCTGACTACAGATTCATATATCTGTCCTACTGGAACCATCCGTAGTTGGCTGTCTGTGAAGCACTGCATAGATAACAGGTCAAAAAAAAAAAAAAAAAAAATCCTTGGATCAGCCCCTTGGCTAACACCACACTTAAAATGTATCAGCTATTTAAATTTTCCTCTATTTTCTCAATATATCTGGAATCTCAGTGCATTTAAACACTATAGCCTGGGTCCGAACAATTATTATCTTTTGCCAAAATTTTACTGTAATAGTTTCTGCAATGGTTCTGTGACAGTTTATTATGAACACAGCATACGGAATTAGCTTATTAGAGCAGAAGTCAGATCATGGTTTTATTCTGCTCAAAATCTCCGAAATCTCCCCATCTTACTCAGAGTAAAGGCCAAAGTCCCTATAAACATTAACAAGACTCCTCATAACCCTCCCACCTCTTCTCCCCTATTCATCTCTCTGACCTCATCACCTAATACTATCTGCATTGTTCAGTCAAGCTCCAGCCACATCAGCCTCCTTGCTGTATCAATGCCAGGCACGCTTCCGTTTGGGACCTTTGCAATTGCTATTTGCTGCCTGGAACAGTCTCCTTCTGGGTATCTACAGGTCTGCCATCCTCTCCTCATTCATGTCTGTGTCACTTTCACAAAGAAGAATTTCCTAGTCACCATGCCCTCACCACCTTCAGGGTACATACAGCCTATCTTCTTCCTTGCTTTATTTTTCTTCATAGCACTATTGCAAACTGATGTTATATATTTTATTTTATATCTATCATCTATCTCTATCTATATCTGTGTATTATTTATATCATCTTCTCTTACAATGAAATACCCATGAAGACAAAAATGTTTTTATCTCTTTTCACAGTATTAGAGTCTTATGCTATAGAATGTTTTCTTTAAATATCTTGTCCATGAATGAATAGATGAAAATCACACAAAGAGAGCCAGAGACGACAACTCCTTTATTTCTTGTGAGGATCCCACTTACAAAAATCCTCTTGGCTGGATCAGATGACTCACAGGTGACAAAAAATCAGCTGTAGGGTATTTAGAACTGTTGATTTCAACTACTACCCTTTCATTAAGCAAACACATGAAAAAATTATGTGATTATCATACATTAAATATAGTTTGTTGGTCTTTTGGTGATAAAAGTGATAAAGTTCAACTAGATCCAAATTGAAACAATAGAACATTGAACTCATACCTGGTTTTTAGGCTATTCTTGTTTATGCAACTAAACTCATTTCAAGATTGCATAGGCAGAAGGCCAGTTTCCTTACAGAATTCATGGTTTATTGCATAAATGTTAACTTTCATTGGTGTCTGGAGCTAGTTTAAGTAGTTTTAGGACAACAGAAGATCAAATCAGAGAGATAAAGTGTCACCGACCTCCTACTCACTCAAAATTCAATCTAATTCTCTTGCAAACAATCTTTGTTGAACAGAAGTGACTGCAGCAATGTCTGAATTTCTGATGAAATGAGTAAGAATATGTGATCATGAAAAGACAGCTTTTTCCTTTGAAACAATTTAGATACTTCTCACTTAAAAATGTGGGATACTGAAACACCAGGCACCAGAAACAGTAACTTAATAGATTTCAAGAAATATTTTAAGGACCTTGGAATAGAACTAATGATAGAGGCTTGAATTTCACCCATTCCACCAACTAATCCATTCTTCATTAAAGTTTAAAAAATCTGTTTGGCAATTGAAGTGCTATTGATTTTGAAACCATGGCACATCATGAAGAAGTTGTTTCACTTGTGTTGTTTCCTATATTTGCTTTAAAAAGTTGGGACACAGAAAGTAAAGCACTTTAAGAAGTAGATATAGCTGAGTCAACATTTATCCAAGGTACTTTGCTCTAAGCCCAGGTGACGGAAAGAAAAACATAAAATTCTAATCATTAAGCTCTTGAGAACATTCCAATGAACAGTGACTGACTTCTGAACAACATAGGGTAAAATTTCAGAACTTTCTAAAGTAAAAAAGATAATAAGCTGCTGGCATAAAGGGTGCAATATTTCGAAAGTGAATACTGAATACCATGTGGGAGATGTATGTGTAGAAGAGGAGAGACAGAGGATGAACACATTCCCCAACTGGAGCATGGAGAAGAATGCCATTTGATTCCACTCTCCAGTAGTTTCTATACCAAATCAATGTCTCTGGTTCTCTGAGTACAACTTTTGCAGAGACAGCAAGAAAAATAATAAAGGAAGTCCTTTTGAATCATTCTATATCCCAAGAGAAGTGAATTGGGTCCAGTTAGTGGATTTTGCTTATAAGGTAAGTGGAGAGAGGAAAATTTTTTCTAATAGCTGGTGAAATAGTATCATCACTAAAGCTGAAGGGGAGAGTTTGTCCATAAATGTCACCATCCCATATTCCAAACTATCTGGCAAAGATTTACATTAACTTTATTTTTTCTGTTTAAACAATGCCCATCAATCCTACTCCCTTAAATTATCTTCAGGACATATTATGAATCTGTCTTGGGAAGGAGATTCAACATTTTCCATAGATAGTTAAGTTCTTCACTCAAAATCTAGAAAGAGAAAGGAAAACCATAAATATCCCTTATTAACAAAATGTATCAATTGATGTATGTCACTGGAGAAGGCAGACTCTAACGCTAGAGGCTAACTCTCCTTCTGTTCCAGTGTTAAAGCTTAAATTATCATTTCCAAAGCCAATTATATCAACTAAGACCAAAGGTAACCCAAATCTAAATTCAATCTGTAGAACTGTACTCTCCCATTCAGTAGCCACTAGTCATATGTAAGCTATTTAAATTAAAATTAATAAATTTAATAAATTAATAAAATTAATAAATTTCGGTTCTCCACTCAAACTAGCTACATTTCAAGAACTCCACAGCCACATGTAGCTAGTGGCTACCATATTGGATAGCACATATATAGGATATTTCCATCTTCACATAAAATTCTTTTGAAGAACACTGCTCAAATGCTACATATACATACATACAAAAATATATATAAATACTATATAAAATATATAAATACTATATAAAAATATATATTATAATATATATTTTATATATACACTATAAATACTATATAAAATATAAATTTACAAAATAATGCAATCACGGATACTGAAAGGGAATGAGAAAGACCATTTGGTTCATCTGGAAAAAGACAATTTAAAGCATTCATATATGTCTTGAAAACCTCCAGCTGAGGCAACTAAAAAATCCTCAGCCATTATTCAAGAGTGTTCATTATGAAGAAGTTCATCATGTTGATAGTGGTTTTCTTAAGTTTACAAAGGAAATCGTTAAGTTTGCAAAGGAAAAAAATATCAGTTTGTTCTATTAGAAGAAACAAAAAAGAGAAATTATATTTAAGAATGACCATTAAATTATGTCTCACCCTTTCTGATTCAGACTAAACAGACTCAATGTTGTGAGCTAAATTCAGAAAACTATACGTTTTTATTATTGCCTTAAGTCATGAAATCCATAAATAGACATGCTATTTCATCAATATTTTGATTAGAAGAGACTACCAGACCTACCACTGGCAACTTTTCAGAAGAAACATGCTATACCTTCAATTATTCATCCTAATTTAATGTCTGAATATCAGTCACATATATTTCATATTTAGGTGGTTCCTCTTTGTATATATAGTTTCATGTGAAGGTCACTTTTAAAGTGTTTAAGTGACTTAGTTAGAATTAAATTAAAATGTGGATTTTACCAGTTGAAACATGTTTATCCTTGAGAGATTTTTCTGAGATGACAGACTAAGTTGTAGTAGAAGTCAAATATTTTGTCTCTCCTTTTCCCTGTCAGTCTGGGTCTTAAGAAGCAGTGGGATGGAAGGCAATGAGTAGAACTAAACGTCAAAACCAGGAGATCCAACAGTGAAGACTAAATATGTAGGGACAGTAATGAAGAAAGTTGGTGAGAATCACAAAAGCTGATGCTCTTGTTTTGAAATTTGTTTTATCTATGTCTCATTTTTGATTTTCCTTTATTTCTTCCAGAAAAAAAAATAAAATAAAAACGGAAGCGGGCTGAATTTCGGGAAAAACTGTCAGAAACAAAGGAGTCGCTGGAAGCAGTTCATGACAAGGAAGAGAGAAATATCCTGCTAATCAAGAAAGTAAAAACATGGGGTGCAGGGGTAGCTCAGTCGTTAAGCATCTGCCTTCAGCTCAGGTCATGATCCCAGGGTCCTGGGATCAAGCCCCACATTGGGCTCCCTGCTCGGCGGGGAGCCTGCCTCTCCCACTCTCCCTGCTTGTGTTCCCTCTCTCGCTGTGTCTGTCTCTGTCAAATAAATTTTAAAAAAAACTTAAAAAAAAAAAAAGTAAGTAAAAACAGTTTGTAAATCGGGGAATTTAAATTGAGGAATGACCTATTTCTTCATAAATCCCCTTGTTCTGTAAATATGTTATTATTATAATGTCTGTAACCTGAGGCACCCGGGTGGCTCAGTTAAGCATCCAACTCCTGATTTTGGCTCACGTCATTATCTCAGGGTCATGAGATTGAGCCTGGTGTCAAGCTCCATGCTAGGCATGGAATCTGCTTAAGATTCTCTCTACTTCTCCCTCTGCACCTCCTCCTACACTCTCTCTCTCTCTCTGCACCTCCTCCTACACTCTCTCTCTCTCTCTCTCTCACTTGGGGGGAAAAATATCTCTATTATAATGTTTGTAACCCATATCTCCCCAGGTTTTACCAGCCTATAGGTATAAATACGCCACTTTCATATGAAGGCTTACATTAGATGGCTCTTTGCCCTGACATGGCCTGCCCCAACCCTCACATCTAAGTCTACTTAGGAAATTATTCGCTGCTTCCACCAACAGTGTCCTCTATAAAAATAAGATTAGTGGCAGATCTCGAACATTCGGGGTGCCATTCCTAAGTTCTTTTCTGATATGTGATGAAAGCAGGGACGAGGTTTAAAAAGAGTTATCTTTTTTTTAAGCTTTATTTATTTGAGAGAGAGAGAGCATGAGCTGGAAGGAAGGGCAGAGGGAGAGGGAGAAGCAGACTCCCTGCTGAGCAGAGAGATTGACTCGGGGCTTGATCCCAGGTCCCCGGGATCATGACCTGAGCCAAAGGCAGATGTTTAACCAACTGAGCCACCCAGGTGCCCCTAAAAAGCTATTTCTTATACCCTGTCACCTTCAGTGCTACAAATTTAGTCAGAGGTACAACTTCAAAAGCCCTCTCTCCAAAAAGCATAAAACCAATCCTTCAGACTAAAAGCTCTCATGCTATTCTCTTGTATCATCTTCCCTTCCCCTCCCAAAACACAAAGACAGATTTATTTTCTCATCAGAAAACACCAATCAATCTCTCATGCATATCATATTGTCCAGATGGATACCTGGGGGGCGGGGAGGGGTATTAATACCTTATCAGCTCTTCCAAAGTTTAGACACTAAATCCTAGTCTCTTCCTAGCTAATAATCTCATGCCACATTTCTGTTGACCTTGGTCCTATTAGACAAGGTAGGGAATGATGTACTTTTCAATCCAGAGCTAGAATACTGCAGGTGGGAACCTGTCTCTTCACATTTCTCATGCCCTTGACACTTGGTTCTTACTATTTTTCTGTTATATTTGGTGAGAGGTAGTTTTACTTCTTTTCTAGCTCCAGTGGCAAAACTTGGGCTTCAAGATGGTCTCTTTAGGAGTCATTCCAATGATGACTGCAATGATAAAATCCTGTTTTGCTTTTCAGTAATTAAGGATTAGGATCTCAGCTTTAGAAATGTCTACAGTAAAGGAAAAAAAAAATGAATGTCATATAAGCCAGCAAAAGTTTGAAAAAGTTAATTGACTAAAATGTCGTTTATCTGGTTCTTGAGCAGCAATGGAGCAACGATTCTTTCTTTCCTGCCTCCATCTTTTCTCTTAAACTTGACACAGTTTCCAGCCAAGTAACTCATGATTCAGACTAGCCCCTCTCTTTTTCGGATATCAGTAATTATAATGACAGGTGGCCCACTAGACTATGTTGCTAGACATAGTTCTATAACTATTTTGGCTCACTTACTTGGGTTTATGCTGAGAATGTACTTTTTTTCCATAAAAGAATGGGCAAAGACTAATGGTTAATTTAGCTATATACACACATAAAATCATACCCAGGGGATCATCTATGGAGATGGAAATAGAAATAGATGAAAAGGAGATTTGTAGTTGATCCTACTGCAATAGGTCACAAAAGAATTCAAAGCCAAGCGCAGTGGGCTTTGGAAGTTAATCCCCTGATTGACGGAGGGCCGGGGGGAGAATAAGATGTCCATGGAAGGGATTTAAGGCCAAGAACTTGGATAGGACACTGGGGGAAGGAACGCTGCTTATTAAAGAGAACTGTGTAGTGATCTATATGCCATAAATTCACTATGCTTCCCTGTAAGTTAGCAGCTAGCTGCCATGTTTGGTGCTACACTGGAATAGACCTGAGGACTAGGAGAAGAATTGAGGTTGCTGCTTCACGTGAATGCAGATTTTCTCAGTTTGGCTATTTTGACGTATTAATAGAGTTGCCTCGATCTTCAATCTAAAGTAGGGTTCAAGTTACCTTACCTCTACAGAGCTATGGATGTTGAATGGAGACATGAAAGTAAAAATATGTTCCCCTATGGTGAGCATTAAATAGCATTTATTATTTTATATGGCAATCAGGAAAAGTGATGTATATAATTTTAGTTATGTTTTGTAATTTTTTACCTATTATATATTCTCTAAAAAGGCTCTACTTTGCTCCTCACAACCTTGCCATTCAATGCAAATTTATAAATGTAATCTATAACTCCTAGGAAATGCCTGATTTTGGTCACTAAAAACGCTCTTCTCTATCAATACACATGATTCTAGTACTGCACTGCCCTAGTCAAGGAGAAAACTTCATTGTTTATTCCAGAAACAACAGTTTAGTGGTTGGGGGACTAATGTCTGAGCAACACATTGTTGTTATAGGTCAGAATTTTATAGGACCTCTAGGCTCCAAAAGAACAGCTAATAAAAATTTTCCCTTTCTAACATACAATATAAACACCTGAAGTCATCTTTTTGGAGTAAAAGTATTACATAAATATTAGAACCATATTAATAACTTTCTAGTGCACATGCCTGCCACATGCTTGTGCATATAGACTTTTTTTTAACCAGTGAACAGATTCAGACTCAAAAATGCAATTTCTTTATTAAAATGAAGTTTATTGTTTCTTATTGTGAATGGTAATATTTTTTTGTAGATATTTGGAAAATACTAAAAAAATCAGTCTTTGATCTACTTTTCAAAGGCCCCACCTGTTACCTATATGATCCATTTTCTAGAGAGTTGACTTTCTTAGACATTCTCTCACTGAGACTATGCTGGTTCAAATCGTCACCTTAAGCTTAAGATATCGACACAGCTCTTATTTGCTCTCCCTTCTTGGGGGTATTGCCATTCTAAACCAGCCTACATATGCACAAAAGAGCATTTCTAAAAGGATGTTAGTGGCTAGTCCCCTCCTTTGGTCTTGGACTAAATAGTGGAAAATGAAGGGTTTAGGCAGGAAAATCACAAAAAAATATGGATGGGTGTCTTTGTTGGTATTTTGTTTTCCAAAAAAGATCATAAGAGGCTGTATACATTATGACAATCTCTGATTTGAACAGGTAGTTCTCTGATATTTGGTACAAAATGAATTTGATTATTTGCAAAGCATGGAACTAAGTAGACCAAGGTGTAATTTAAAATGTAGACCAGTTGGCTTCATTGAGCAATAGCAAAAGCCTACATCTCATGGTCATAAACTTTACCCTGACATCTAGAGAAACACCTTTCAAACATCTGCTGCTATTCCAAAGGAAGCCAGGGAGAAAAAAAGCATACTGATCAAAGATGCAAATCCTACTTCCCTGTTGGAAAGTCACTTTGAGGATATATGCCACCATCAGCAGGCAGCATCAAAGCTGGATCTAAGTCATCACACAGTGGGTCTAAAAGGGAATTGAAGCAAGCAAGTTTCATGAAGTGCTACAGATAGTATATGATTAAAAACCTCTATATAGATAGATGGGCTTAGCAACAAAAGATTGTGGCTCCTGAACGTTCACTGAAGAGATCATCCTGCCTCTCTACTTGAAATTCACCAATGGCTCTTCATTTCCTACAAAGTACAATGTTCTTAGTATAATACGTAATGCCTGCCACATCCTATTTCTCATCTATCTCTCCAGGTTCATCTTTCACTGTTCACATTTAATTCCAAAATGATTTTAGTTCTCTGAATGCATGACACTGCAACCTGCCTTTGCATTTTTACTCATGTTGTTATTTCATTAGCTCTCCTTTAAGAGTCAGGTCAGTTGCCACTGTCTCCTGCAAGTCTTCCTTGATATTCCACCTACAGCGGATATTGATGGTGTCCTACCCAGATGCCCTTTATTGCTGTCCTCTGCTGGCATGTTGGACCATCATGACTCACAGTGGCACTCTCCTTTGGAAAATTTTCTTCAGCCAAATGAGAGCCATTTTTCCCTACAGAAAGATGCAGCAACCTGCAGCTAGCCTATAGCTCAAATCCAAGCCACCTGTTTCTGTGAATAACTGGAACACAGCCAAGCTCATTTGTTTACACGCTGTTTTTCACACTACAATGGTAGAGAGCTGAACAGATACTAAATGGCCCCAAAAGCCTAAACCATTATGTATATTTTTACCAAAAAATTTTGATGATCCCTAGAGCATACAAAACGTGGGAAAGATTGTGTTGTAATTCATGCTCCAGAGCTAGTTTCTCATAGGATCATACTAAAGCCGAGCTCCGGCCAAGACCACATTACTCTTTAGCTTTTCCCCCTGTCCTATTCTGCTTCCTTCATTCCTTTCCTGAGAACACTCTTTGAATAAATCATTTAAATATGATTCACTGATCCAAATCCTACTTTTAGGAAACCTGACCTAAGACAGTACCTGAAGTAGGTGGCAGACATTAAGGATGGGATTCTGGAGTTGATTTCTTGCTGGAGGGATAGCAATCATGGCCTCCTTACTGGCTGTGAGAGGAGTTTCAATAGTCTTTTCACCCCTTACATATTGCAGCTGTGTGATTTCTAGGCTAGGACTTTCCCATGTGTGCTGGGATGGGAACAGGTGGAAAAGGATGCATTGACTGGTGCATTATTTTGGGTATAATGGGAGATGAAGTAGAAATAGCAAGCATATATGGAACTGGGTAGCTATCTCTATGAATCACTGACTCCATGAAAAGAAAAAAAAAATAAGAATAACAAGATCTATTAATTAACAACCTAAAACATAATGTGAGAGTCAAGAGTCCTTAGGTTCACTGAGTGAGAATCCATCTCCTGCAGGAAGAGACCACGCATAGCTGAAGATCAGGCACAGCTGAAGATCAGAGATGCTAAATTCTCAGCCAGGGCAAGTCTACTATGCCAAAATCGGGGCTCTGGTAGGAAAAGAGAGGACTTGGAGACTAGATACAGAGATATCTGGGAAGGAGAACTTTTTATATTCAATGACATTGAATCTCCAGTTTCTCCCAAATCCTCTGGGCCTGGTGAAGTAGCCCATGCCCCTTACTGGAAGAAACAGTCCTCCCTTTTGCTTGATGATTACACAAAAGCCTCAAATACGCCAGTGCCTTTCTCTCCTAGGGATCTGTTACCATCTCACCTCCTGGACAGCATATTCATAATCAGAGTCACATCTCAGAGATCAACTGGGGACTTCCTGGGCCTATTACAGGAAAGAAGAAGTTATTTGCCAAGGAGCAGTAGGACTGGCCAGCATGTATGCCAAGGGATCCAGAAGGAACCTCAGGAGTAGATTCTGAGGGTGCTGTTTCAAAGCAAGTGGAGAGAACAGTATATTAATGCCTGATAAGGGAGAGTTAATTGATATATGGCCACTAGCAAGGGTCCTGTGTTATATGTAACACACTGTTGGCATGGTCCCATTGGCTTGGCTGATTGGCCAGTGACCTGGCTGGAAGAGCAATATTGGAGAAGTCAGCAACAGGGAGATCTGGGAAAGATGCATGTGGGCACAAAGGATGAGTTTCATTGCACTGAACATCAATGCCCAACAGAGAAGACCCACTGCAGAAATGGTACTAAACCAAGTGAACAGAATGAGACAACTTCTTAATTTGGCTAACTATTGGCCACACAATGAGTTTTTGCAAAGAGTAGCCATTGTTAAGGAGGTAGGTATTATGTAAAGTGTTCTTATCACATACATATGCAGACATACACACATACACATGTATACACAAAGAATAATAATAACAAATAAGAAGGGGAAAAAACTTTTAAAGGTTATAGATGGCATAGTATAGTGATGGTTTCACAGGTGTATACTTATTTCTAAACTCATCAAATGGTATACATTAAATACGAATAGCTTTGTTTTTATATCAATCACACCTCAATAAGGTGGCTTAAAAAGATAGGGAAAGAGAGAAAGAGAGTGGCCCTGGTAGCAGAGATGGAGATAAGCACTGTTTCAACAAGACGAGGAATCTCTCACCAGGTCTGAGATGCTACAGTGAAAGCAGAAAAATACCCATACCACCATCTTCCACACACACTGCCATATTTATAATGATGTTTTAATTGGGTGTGTTTAAACACATGAGGAATGCACAATCCAAACCTCTCTAAATATGCCTCTTGCACTGTCCTTGATGCATCTGTGAAAGCTGATTCTCAGCTCAACCCTTAACATTTTGCTAATTCCAACAACCTTAGCCTGAGGCTGCACCATAAAATAAGTCCAGGTTATCTGTTATTTCAGTTTTTTTCTTTGATAATGTAGCATTTCATAAGGGTAGAATTTTCCTGTAATGAGATACATTTGTGATGAAAGCTTTTGCTATATTTCTGTCTATAGATAATAAATTTAAGAATAAGATCATGGGTCCTAGCCTTGAATCTGTGCACAAGATGAAACACGGGGAAGGGGAGAGAGTCTGTTTTTACTAATCATCATTACTCTGTAAAAATGTCAACTCTCCTCCCATTTTTATCCCATGTGGACTTTATCACAATCTTCTGCCTTTCATTAAATGAGACCCCTGCTTAGTTGTCCTTATGCCCTAAAAATGGGTCATCCAAGGTCAAGGCTAAATTGTAATGGGGGGCAGAGAAACCGAAGGAAGGCTGCCCTGGATTTACTCCCCTTGAACTAGAAGTTGAAAGGATATCTTGATCAAAGCAGTAATTTTGGAAGACTGAAAATTGGGATGTAATGTTTTCTTTATTGTTTAATCATAAAATGAATCTAGAAATCCACAGTCTTGATACAATGTATGGCAAAGCTTCTTTCTGAGGTGCAGAACAAAAATTAAGAACTTACAGACCTACTTTTAAAATGTGAATGGAGCATTTTAAGAAGTGTATATTTTGAAGCACGATACAGCAGAATATTTCAGAAGAAAACTTCCGTGTTTTGCTAAAAAGTGAGTTCTTAATCATCATCTGAAGTACATTTTCTCTTTTTGAGAATCATTTGGCTTGAAACTTTATAAAAGGTGTAAATGTAATAAATATCTTTGGATGAGATTTCTCTGTGATTTCCTCTAACACTAAATATTCATGCAAATTCACTCATGTTTCAAGATTTAGATAAAGCAAAGGTTTTGAAATCAGAATTGATTTTAAATCCAAGCTTTGGAACTGAACTAAATTTTCTGACCTTCAGCTTCCTCATCTCTAAATGGGGATACTCCACCTTAAAATTGTGCTTTGACTATAAATTGGATGACATACATGAAAGTGCCCGGCACAGAAATGGTAGGTTATCAGTTAATCTTCATTTTTTTTTCTCCTATTATTCTTCTCTTCCTTCCTTTCTTTAGGAAAATAAGAAATAGCATGATTACTGAATTATCAGTGCATGATATGTGTGAATTTTGCAATATCTTTATAGTTTTTTTAAAATCCAATTTGGACTATGCTTTTTTTTTTTCCTTTTTTTTTTTTTTTACAATATAATCATGCTGAGGTAGATACAATAAATGCATTTTATGTGATATTGAAGTTCAATTTCTGAAACAAACTAAAAATACCCATATATCAGTAACTTCTTAGGGATTATTGGTTTTTGAAGCAAAGTGCTACAACAGAAATTATCTTGGTCTTCAGACAAGGTCTGGCTTTGATTCACAATCTACCGAAACTATTTAGCTTCAGGTTTCTTCTCTGGGAAATAAGCACAATACAGTTAGCACTGGACCAAAATGAGTTAATTATAAAAAGTGCTAAGAAAAAGAGTATTAGTTACCACTGAAATAAAAGTTAGCTACCTAAGTGAAAATTAATTTCTCCACATATATTAATCTAAAGTAGTGATAAGATTATATACTTTTAAAAATTATTAATATTTTACCATTATTTTTAACCTAGTTGCTTCTCTTATAGTCTCCCGAGAAGAGTTGCTCAAGCAGGAATGTGAAGGGGAAAAAAAAAAACAAAAAAGTATTGTCATTATCTTTACTTTGAGCTCAAGAACTAGTAACATATATTTAAAAATAAGTCATTACATAAAATCAACTGGTCTAATTCTGATTCTTGAGATAGATACAGTCATTTCCATAAACAACAAAACAAAAATGCCAGAGAAAACCACCATCATATCTTCCCAGAAAACATTAAGTTAAATCAAATTTAAATTAAAATTTTCATTTGTATGTATCCATTTATTAGATGATTTTGAGAAAGTTTCTGTAATATAACCTTAGTTGTTTTGTTTCAGCTTTACTTAAGAATCTCAACTGATGCAACATTGACCACCTTGATCTTTGTATTTCACCTTCTATAGTAAAAAACAACAACAACAAAAAACCTGCCATTTTTTTTTAAATATTACTCCAGTGCCTAATACTTCTGGAATTTTCCCTAATAGATATAGTACACCTCTTGCACACCATCTCTCCTTCTGATCCATAGTTTTATTCTTGACTGCACATTAGAATCATGATGAGAGTTTTAATTTTAAAGCTCAGCCTTACACTAGACCATTTGAATCAGAATTGCTAGGGGTCAGGCCAGGACATTCTCATGTTTAAAAGTCTGATCAGGTGACTTATATGCATCCTGTGGTTTGAGAACAACTGCTTTAAGCCTTTCCTTATTTTTCCTTCCATTTATTTAGTCTTACCTTTCTTTGTCCCATTCCCTCTAGGTCTTATTAAGAAAAAGAGAAATTAATATTTCATTAAACTATTCTTAAGTGTTAATAATTGATATTACATAAAAATACTATCTATTCTTAGGGAAAAAAAACATAGATATAAACATTTATATTAGGGGGTGCCTGGGTGGCTCAGTTGGCTGAGCCTCTCTGACTCTTGGTTTCTGCTCAGATCATGATCTAGAGGTCCTGGGATCAAGCCTATGTGGGCTCCGCGCTCAGCAAGGAGTCTGCTGATCTCCCTCACTCTGCCACTCCCCCATTCCCACGCATGTGCTCTTTCTCTCTGAAATAAATAAATAAATCTTTAAAAATAAATAAATAAACAATTGTATTAGCAAAATATAATGACAATTAATGGTAATTGCTTGTATCAGAAAAATGTTATATTCAGTCTTTAACCAAGTGTTTTTTTTCTTTCTCCTTCCCACAAATATGGTAAAGTTGATTACCTACCACATTCATAATTAAGCCTATCCTAAGATATATATATCAGATGTAGCAGATTTTTGTTATTCTTTTTTAAAAATGGCAAGCATTAAAATGTGTATGCAATAGCCTTTTCCAAACCATAAAGTCATATTCTTTGGTCAGATAAATTTAGGAGAGCCTGCCTGTTTTAACCCTCTCTTGGAAATTACCATTTTCAAAAAGACCCACAAAAATCTCAAAACCAAATAAAAAAACACTTATTTGTATATTACTTAGCATGCTCCTTATACACTTCACTATTTTAACCTTTTATTAAAGTATATCTGAATACTAGTGTTCAGCAGAACACCATTTAGAAAATGTCATTATACAGTGTTATGGCTCAATTGTTTTCCCCAAATATGTTGAGGTTCTAACTTCGAGTATCTCAAAATATAACTGTATTTGGATATAGGGTCTTTTGAGTGGTAATTAAGATTAAATGATGTCATCAGAATGGCCCCTAATCCAATATGACTGGTGTCCTTATAAGAAAAAGAAGATTAGGACACAGGGCACCTGGGTGGCTCAGATGGTTAAGCGTCTGCCTTCGGCTCAGGTCATGATCCCAGGGTCCTGGGATCGAGTCCCACATCAGGCTCCCTGCTCCTTGGGAGCCTGCTTCTCCCTCTGCCTCTCTCTCTCTCTGTCTCTCATGAATAAATAAATAAAATCTTAAAAAATAAAAAAAGAAGAAGAAGATTAGGACACAGACAAGACCATATGAAGGCAAAAGTAGAAGACAGCCATCTCCAAAGAAAGGAAAGAGCCCTCAAAATTAAGTGAACCCTGAAAATACCTTTATTTTAGACTTCTAGCCTCCAGAGCTTTGAAGAATAAATTTCTGTTGTTTAAGCCACCCAATCTATTGTCTTTGTTACAGTAGCCTTAAAAAACTGATATATATGTGATAAAGTCACATACTGCATGTTTTCAGAAATTTGCTATTTTAATGAAGGTATGTGTTAAGAGAAGTTAATTAAGACACAGTTAATGATAATATAGTATCAACAATTATAATATTAATACCACTGTATATTTCCAGTGTACTGCAGCCTTTTTATAAAACATGGCATTCCTTATTATTCCCAATAACCTCCTGAAGCCAGGATGGAAAGTATTTTTTGTCCATTCCATAAATGAGAGGAAAGTCAGATAAGAAGTTGAGTGATTTATACAAAACTACATGTCCAGAGAGTGCTGTTGACAGGACTAGAACCCAGGCCCTCTGATTCCATTGTCCAGGGTTAAAACACAGAATGAAGTCATTACTACAGAACTGTCTCACCATAAAAATCAATAACACTTCCCAACTGGCAAATTAATAGCTTACTTGTTCATTTAAGAATCACCCCACTAAGAATAATTAGCAGGCTTCCACCTGTGGGAATTTTATGTTTTTTTTGTTTGTTTGTTTTTGTTTTTGTTTTTCTGGAAGCCATGCATCTACAAAGAAAATTTTAGTTAATCATTTAGAGCTTAGATAAGAAATACTCTACCATCACATTGCTTGTTCAATGTACAACAGAATTCTTTGTAGTGTATTTGCAAATATTTTTGGGGAAACTAGATACTACAGCACCCAGTAAATGTGTGAAGTTGTAAAATGAGAGACATGAGAAGAGTCAATCTATGTAACACAGTGACCTAAAAGAGTATAGAGATGATATAAACTAAGTGTACAAAGAATGAGAGAAATTGCAGAGTCTGGAAAAAAAAAAAAGTCATTCTATAATATTAAGTACAAACTATGACTTTATTTTACCTGATATATTGGGAATTTATTTTTTTAAGTTTTTACTTAAATTCCAGTTAGTTAACATAGTGTAGCATTAGTTTCAGGTGTATAATTTAGTGACTCATCACTTACATAAAACATCCAGTGCTCATTACAAGTGTGCTCCTTAATACCCATCACTCATTTAGCCCATGCTCCAACCAACCTCTCCTCTGTAAGCAACAATTTGTGGACATACTGGGAATCTGAACCTATTGAATTCAGTATATAATGCCTATAAATATTCAACAAGTTATGATATATTTTAGTTAAAAAAATACTGTAGAGGTTCATTCTAATAATAAAGAAGACATTTGAATAATATAATTTTCATTGTGACATCAATTCACCATCACCATCCACGCAATTGTCACTCTGATCTGCCCTCCATATACTAGAGATAAGTAGGAAGCTAGATATCCATATCTCCACTAGTGGATCAATAAATGTGTCATATAATTTATTAATACCTGGATCTTGAAATATTTAAATTTCTGATATAGTTTTGAGTCATGATAATTTACACATGCCAACTAACCAATATATTATGTGTCAATAAATGACAAATGTTCCTTTCTACTTCCATTAGTTTTTAAGAGACTGGATTAATAAGATTGTCTCTGATGAGGGAAACAAAGGCAAGAGAATTGTAGCTTAAATTAAATCTTACAGCTTGCAGCCCACTGATGGATACCTGAAACATGCAGAGAATCACCTTCCTCAAGGAACTCATGGCCACCTTAATGTCTTAATGTTTATGTTTTATTAAAGACTAAAAGTAACCTTATCTTAATACCAGCTAGCCTCTCAAGGTCCTGAAAGCCTTGCTTCCAAATTCCTTAGAGACTTATGCTATCCCTAACCCCCACTAATTAAAACATACATAATCAGTGACCCCTCACAATCCCAGTGCAGTCCTTTCTGCCCATGGGTCCTGTCCCCATGCTACAATATCACCTTTTGCACCAAAAACATCTCAAGAACTCTTTCTTGGCCATTTACTAATGAACCCCAAAACTTCCAAATTCCATCAGTCTTTATTTAATTTTTCCATATATATTAGGGTTAACATTTCTATTTATGAGAAAATGCAGAAGAAAAAACTATAAAACTTATAAATGGCTCTAATTAAGTCACCAGTATTCAGCGTAAAACTTCTCCTTTAGATGAATTTAAGGCGTTTGTTTACTTTTATTATAATAAATCACCATCATTACCTACTCACTCATGCGTCTTTGAATCATGACAGGAAGAGGTGTCAGCAGCTACATAAATAAGAACATTCTACACATAATCAAAATTACAACATAATGACTAACATCACACCTAAAGGGAAAAAAGCAAGACTTTCAGAAAAAGATCCATGAAAGGATTCGGTTCAGTCATGTTTTAACTAGAAAGCGAAGGTTATTTCTGAAGAGATCAGACTTAATTATACTAAAGTATTTTTAATCAGCATTGGACCATGTTCCCAGGCCTAGGATTGAATATTTCAAAATGCTGGAATCAAAGCACACTTGCCATTTCATCTATACAAAACCCATCAGCTTTTATTTTAATTCAGTGAATTATTTCATAGTATTGGCAATTTCCCATCAACTGGTCCAAAGAATGGGCTTATAAAAATGGCATTCCCTTTATTCCTGATTGTGTCAACTTAAATGATAAATATGAAAAAATACCACATAATTTAAAAAATATCTTCCATATTTAAGTCTTAAGTACTTTAACTAACACTTATCAACATGTTCACCACAACTTTGTTCACAAAAATGTGGAACAGACTAAATATCAACAGAAGGGCCACAAATAAATACATTATAGAGCATTTATGCACCATGTGATAACACTACATCATTATTTTGTGTATTAACTAATAAATTTTAATAAGTTAGTAATACACTTATAATAAAATGTGGCAATAAACATAAATAAAATGTGGCAAGAAATGCTAAACAAATATGGGATCAGTGGTAGAAAAAATGCACTGTAAGTATACCAAAAATATCTTTAATGGTGTCTCTTTAAATGAAACACTTACAAAATCAGAAAAATTTATCTTTTTATTGATAGCTCTTCTATCTGTGCTCTTGGGCCTGGTCCATTCATTCATTCTTAAAAAATGTATCTATTTTAAAGTCAAGCAAAGAAAGTATCATCATATGGTTTCACTTATTTGTGGAACATAAAGAATAGCATGGAGGACATTAGGAGATGGAAGGGAAAAATGAAGGGGGGGGAATCAGAGGGGGAGATGAACCATGAGAGACTATGGACTCCAGGAAACAAACTGAGGGTTTTAGAGGGCAAGGGGGTTGGGGGATGGGTTAGCCCGGTGATGGGTATTAAGGAGGGCAGGTATTGCATAGAGTACTGGGTGTTATACACAAATAATGAATCATGGAACTAATGATGTACTGTATGGTGACTAACATAGAATAATAATAATAATAATAATAATAATAATAATAACAATAATAAAAAGATTTATTTATTTTAGAGAGAGAGAGCATGGGTGGGGGGGGGAGAGGGAGAGGGAAAGAGAGAATCTCAAGCCAACTCTAAGCTGAGCACAGAGCCTGAGCCCAGAGCCCAAGCCCAACGTGGGGCCCGATCTCATGACACTGAGATCAGGACCTGAGACAGAACCAAGAGTCAGACACTTAAGGACTGTGCCACCCAGGCGCCCTGGGCCTGGTCCATTTAAATTCACTGACACATCACCAAAGTCAAGCACACCATATACCCTTATACGCCCTGGCAAAATTTTAATTCCTTAGAAAACATCTTGTGCTTCAGACTTTCAGACTTTCCATTATGTTAATTTCACATGCAAAGAGCAAATGTAGGTTAGCTTTGTCAGAGCCTGATCAGCATCAATGGCTTGACTCTATTTTCTTTCTTTTTTTTTTTTTTTAATATTTTATTTATTTATTTGAGACAGAGAGAATGAGAGACAGAGAGCATGAGAGCGAGGAGGGTCAGAGGGAGAAGCAGACTCCCTGCCGAGCAGGGAGTTAGCTTTGTCAGAGCCTGATCAGCATCAATGGCTTGACTCTATTTTCTTTCTTTCTTTTTTTTTTTTTTAAGATTTTATTTATTTATTTGAGACAGAGAGAATGAGAGACAGAGAGCATGAGAGCGAGGAGGGTCAGAGGGAGAAGCAGACTCCCTGCCGAGCAGGGAGCCCGATGCGGGACTCTTTCCCGAGACTCCAGGATCATGACCTGAGCCGAAGGCAGTTGCTTAACCAACTGAGCCACCCAGGCGCCCTCTATTTTCTTATAGTGACTTTTTCATGGACCTGTACTAATTGCATGACTTCTTTTAATGCATGTAACAAGAGGAAGACCATGGCCATGCAGCAGGAGAATCAGCCAGTCATAGTTAGAGCTAGGTATACTGAGAGGTGATGCCATAGAAAGAGCTTGTGATTGTGCAGCTTAGATATGGGGGCTTAAACTTTATCCTGGCTATTATTCAGCCAGAATACCACTTAACCTCTCTGAGTCTGCTTTCTTTGTGTAGTGTGGGGGGAAAATTGTCTATATCACATGCACAATTTTGGACCTACCACTGCATGCTCAAGCACTGGACAACTTCATTTCCCATGCAGAAGCAAGCAGTCCCCACAAGTGCAACACTGTCATTGTGCAGTGAAGAAATATGAGGCTGATTTCTTGCTTTTTTCCTGCAACTGTGAAGATGAGAATAGTCGCTTAATATTAATGAAATCTGACTTTCTGACTTTCCTCTGCTTAATTTTGCATTTAAAAATAAACATAATTATCCAAGTCTTTTAACAAGTGTTATCAGCCTTCCCTTCATGTTTGATGACTCTGTCCCAAATCTATGACTGTGTGTAATGATTCCAAAACCATTAATTTGATGAAGCCAAACAGCAATCAATACAGAAAAAAGAAACAAAGACAAAAATGCAAAAGCATTCCAAGTGAGATTTGACAAAAATGACTCTATCTACAAAGTAATCCAACTTCTCTAATTGGTTAACAAGAAAATGCACTGGGCAAAAATTATCTACTGAATATAATTCTTCAATAAATGAATTCTCCAGGATCATTATTTTAAATTATTTGATTAGCAGAAATTTTAAAGTCAAATAAAATGTTCTGAGTGTGCATTTCAACTTGCCACATACTGCATGTAAGACACTTTTTCAATGACATATTAGATAAACTGGTTAGGACAGAGAGAGAGAAAGAGAGAGGGAAGGAGGGAGGGGGAGAGAGGGCTGTCAGGACTAGATTAGAAAGTGGTAGAAAAGATGGAACTTGAAATTATTTGCTTTGAACCATCCATCACAAGATTATAAGTGACCATAGCAGGAGATTCACATGTTGGTAATATTGTCTCCTCCACTACTGACTTTGGTCTTCTACTGTTATAAAGAGGACATCAGAACATCCACTGGAAAATCACTGTCATTTCCTGCTCCATTTATAACATCTCTACGTGTTGGGAAGAGGTGCAGCCTGCAATGCCTCTGCTATTCTTTATATTCCACTTTGGTCATCTCATTCAGTTCGGAACGTAAATAATATCTTATGTTCGTCACTCCCAAATTTATCTAGTTATAATTTTTCTCTGAGTGTGCTCAAATGTCCAGTTGCCTTTTAGACATCTTCATTTGGGTGAAGTTTAACTTAGTCCCTACCCTAGAAAGCAATCCTGGTGTTATATTTACCTTTAAAGCCTTTCCAATCTCAGGTACAGATAATAATTTAACCAGCCACTATGGCCAACATCTTGTAGTCATCTTTAATTGCCTCTTACCCTTGCCTTCATCCTTCAGTCTATGACCTAGTTCTACTCATTTCGAAATTAAAAATATATCCCAAATCTAGACACTTCTCCCCATCTCCATTATAGGTGCCAAAAAAAAACTGGAGACAATGCTATTAACTATTAGTTTTAGAGAAATAGGCAAATCACATCAAAATAGGTACTGGACTAGCACGTAGCAGAGAAACGAGTAGTTTTAGGGCCATGGAATTAATCAGCTTCTATTAAAAACAAAAGGCTTCCATGATTAAAAAAAATTAATACTGTGTTGAACAGTTTAAATATGTTCATTTGTTACTGAGTTTCTACAGAACATTTGATACAGAAATATTCATCAAGAATTCATGGAGGGCAATATAATACAAAGGGTATTGAAAATATATTTGAACATAAAATCTATTTATTTGAGGAGAATTCTACCTAGTTTAAGAAATATAGCCTTGAATAAAACTTTCAGACATGTTGTTTACATTTCCAAATTTTAGATGTTTATCCAGCTTCAACTGTGTTGTTTTGGCTATCGTTGTTGGATCTTTTCACTTTCCCAAACTCTAAACAATGGAATGCCCCAAGACTTAGTTCTTTAAATTATTTTTTCTAATCTCTACAAGTGATTATTTCACTCCCATTGGTTTAAATGTTGTCATAAATTAAAAAGTCTCATGTCTGTATCTAATAGCTACCCCTCACCTCCTACTGAACATCTCCACTTGGATATTCAAGAGTATCTCCAAATTCACTCTTTATTTGCCCCCATCCCAACCAACTCTGTCTTTGCTTTCCATTTTAGTGAATGGTAACTCTAGTTTTCTAGTAATTTAGGCCAAAGAAACATTTGAGGTCATTCTTATTTTCCTCTTCTTTTCTCATGGTGCATATCCTATTCACCAATTACCATTGTAGTCAAAGGCATATTCATTTCTGCCTTCTGCTAAGGCTACTAATTCACATCTTTTAACTACTGCAAGCTATATCCCTCCTCTGCTCCACGTCTACCATTGGCTCCTTATCTCACTCAAAAATAGAAGCCAAATTTTACTATGACCTAAAAGTTCTTACACAATTTGTCCTAGGCTACTTCTCTTACTTCATGTTCCTACTACTCCCTCTTCTTTTTTACTCTTTAATTGAGATATTCTCTTTACTATTCATAAACTTATACTAACCATGTTCATACCTCAAGGTAAGGCCTTTGGACTTAGTTTCTCTATGTTAAATGTTTTATTCAACAATTCCTCCATAGCTTACATCTAACTTAGTTCAGGCTTCTATTGGAACACTGACTTATCAGAGAGGTCTTCTTTGACCGGCCTATCTGAAATAATACTTATATTTCACCATCACTTCATCTCTTTATCATGCTTTACTTTTTTTTTCCAAATTACTGTGATTATTAATTTATGTGTCAGCTTGGCTTGGATACTATGCCCAGTTGCTTGGTCAAACACTAGTCTAGATGTTGCTGTAAGGCATTTTGTAGACATGATTAATATCTATAGTTAGCTGATTTTAAGTAAAGATTACTGTTGATAATATGGGTGAACCTCATCCAATTAACTGAAGGCCTTGAAAGCAAAAACTGTTACCTGGAGAAGAAAAAATTCTGCTTCAAGACTGCAATATAGGGGCACGTGGGTGGCTCAGTCGGTTAAGCCTCTGCCTTCAGCTCAGGTCATGATCCCAGGGTCCTGGGATCGAGCCCCACATTGAGCTCCCTGCTCAGCGGGAAGCCTGCTTCTCCCTCTGCCTCTCTCGTTCCCCTGCTTGTGTTCTCTCTTGCTCTCTCTCTCTCTCTGACAAATAAATAAACAAAATCTTTAAAAAAAAAAAAAAAAAGACTGCAGTATAGAAATCCTTCCTGAACTTTCAGCCTGCAATCCGCCCTACAGACCTTCAGTACAAGCCTGCAGTATCAACTCTTGTCTGACTTTCCTGCCCTACAAATTTTGGTCTTGTCAGTCCCCACAATTACATCAGCCAATTCCTTAAAATCTCTTTATTCACACACATACACACACACACACACCCCTATTGCTTCTCTTTTTCTGGAGAACCTTAACTGATACAACTACCTATTACCATCTACTGTATTACCTGTTCCTTTGCATATTTTTTCTCCCTGCATCATTAGGATATAAATTTGTGAGAATTTTTTTTCTTTGATGCACTATTACATATCACCTTTTAGAAATGTGCCAGCAATATAATAGGACCTCACAAAATGTGTGTTGAATGAATAAATATTATTTTGTGACCAACTTAAATCAGGATAATTAAAGCAGAATAACAACAGGGCACCTGGGTGGCTCAGTCTGTTAAGCATCTGCTTAGGTTCAGGTCATGATCTCAGGGTTCTGGGATCAAGCCCCACATCAGGCTCCCTGCTCAGCAGGGAGCCTGTTTCTCCCTCTCCCTCTGCTCCTCCTCCCTCCCCATGCTCCTTCTCTCTATCTCAAGTAAATAAATTAAATCTTAAATCAAAATAACAACAAAACAGAAAAACAAATAGCATTTCCTTTCTTAAGTCACCGTTGTACCTGTTATGTGATTTTCACAAGTATTTGTAGAAAATGGTCTGTAGATGTCCATATGCAAAGTGTAAAATTAATCAGCAATATCATCTTGTGTAACTTCTTATTTAACCCACAGTCTTTCAGCATACATTTAATAAGTGCCAGGAATTTTCACATGTATTATACTTAATACACATAAAACATCTTAAAAGGTAAGTAATTGTATTTAAAAGACAAAAAAGAAAACTAAGGTTCAAAATGGTAATCAGTATAAAACATTATTTTGTCATAGGGCTGAGTGGAATATTACATTTAATAAGAGAATCAGGTTAAAACATAAACTTTATTAATAGAGTAATTGTAAATAATCAGAAGGAACATATATTCTCACTTTTTATTAAATTTCCAATGCAGTTGAGTGTATTCTGCCTTGCTTCATCTTGCTGCAAAGGAACAATAATGTTATGGGATGAGGAGGTTGTAAAGAGTTACATGAGATAATTTATATGAGATCCTATCATAATTTATTAACAGATGTGGAATTTGAAAGTTATAAAGTTTGAATTCTTCAAATTCATTGTTGACTTTAAAGCCAACCAAAGATGCCAATATTAAATATACTTGTTGACACAAGACTATATGGAATGAAACACACACTGACCTTGTGAACTGATATATAAATAAGGGCAAAATCTGAAAAATATTAACTAGTAGGTACCTTGATGTCTCTAAGAATATAATTAGCCACAATAGTTTTACTTCAAATAAATTTTATTCTTACTCTATCCTAAAATTATAAATTTTATAAGAAATTCTCATGTAACCTTCTGCCTTTACTACAATGACTTACCATTATACATCAATCATTTAAGCCCAAAACCAATAGCTCCCGTTTATTTTTGTAGGAAATTATATTTATTCATCTATATTTGTTGTGGAAAATTTAGTTTTATTTATTTAACTCACTATGACTTTGCTGATTGTGTTATGATGAACTCAACAAGCATAAAACCTAGTGATTTACCACCTGTTTCCCTCCATGTAACAATTATCACATAAGTTTAAAAAAATGACTACAGCAAAGACATTTTTTTCGCCCAATGCCAAATTTTGATTTTCTCTTTGATAGGACCTGCCACATTATGCAAAGGGTGCTCAATAAATGTGAGTTCACTCATGAATTACCTACCCGTGAGTTCACCATCTCAAAGAAGCAAAAAAAAAAAAAACAAAAACAAACAAACAAACAAACAAAAAAACCCCAGGAGCGTAAAACCAGTTTTGTTAGTGATTTATAAAAATCATACATATATGTGAGGGCTGATCTCAATTACCCTGATGATTTTCTTCACATCAGCATTCAATTTACCATTGTTATAGTTTGGATGCATTTTCAAATACCCAACTATTTTACTGCAAGAATTGATAGCCTATTTAAAAATCTGAAATTGCTTGAAATTTTACTAATAATGGTACTCAGAGCCAAGAATTTATCAAATACTTACATTTGCCTCATAATGTTTGGGGATATTTGGAAAACATTTTACAATCACCACTGTTCAAAGGAAAACATTGCCTTTGCTTGTAATGACCAAAGCACTTACTTTTTTTGGAAATGTTTTCACCCAAAGAAAAAGGTTTTCATTTAGAAATGTAAACATTTTGGCTGTCAGGGAGGTACCAAATAAAAGATTCCCTGATTGCTTTAAATGAACCATTTAGAAAACCCTTGCCAATGTAGACACAGTTAGTATTCTACAATGTGTCAAAGTGTTCCACCTTCTCTGGTGCTTTGTAAATCACACCAGGGATTTGAGTAAATTAAGTTAGTTTTTTTCACTAGAAACCAGATGTTGTACCTCCACTGAGTTTTATTTGGGAAAACAATGCATTATTAAGTGACTATGAGCCATACAATCAGGAAGAAATATTGCATCTGGGTGTCAACATTTATGCCAAGTTTCAACCTGCTATAATAGAAAGTCTTTGAGGTAATACTCAGTCCCCACTAATAGAAATCTGGAATGACATAAGATAATTACTAAATTTTCTAAATTCCAAAGATGTGTGACAGGCCAGAGTAAGGTCAAAAACACCCTTAGTACAGTTAGAAAATAGAATGCATTGTCTAAAATGAAGCAGGGTGTGTGTGTGCGCGCGTGCACGTGCATGTGTGTCAAAAAGCCCATATTAATAAAGCCAATTAGAATCAGAGATCTAACTCAGCCAGTGCATCCAGATTCTAGGGGATAACTAATCAAACTATGTAAAATAAAAGGGAAAGACAGAGAGAAAAAAAAGGAGGGAAGTTAAACAGAAGGAAGAATGGAGGGAAACAAACAAAAAGGAAAGGAGGGATGGTGGGAGGGAAGGAAAGAAGCATGAAGAGAGGGAGAAAAGAAAGGAGGAAGAATTGAGAGGAAAGAGGGAAGGAGAAAGAAAGGAAAGAAACATTTAGAAATTGGAAGCATATTTATCAACCCGAATGTATGTCTAAGACCTCCCAGATTGTGGCTCTAAGTAATTGCACTTTCCTCACCCATAAGATTTCTAACTACCAAGAGATATGTCCCCTTTAGAATACCCCAGTTTTTCTGGGCATCCTCAAAGGAGTGTCTCATGTAAGCAAATAACTTGTCCACTCCAAATCACAACACAGAATCTGCCCCATTCCTCTTCTCTTGCTTTTATATGTACTTGCCACTGCTATGCCTGTCAAGCCAAATGCTAAAACCTTCCTGCCACTGCCCATTATGTTACTTCCAACTTTCTTTCCCTATGGATGTTAAATCATGTTGTAGAAGGCATCTTCCATGTATCTCAAGGTATTCCAAGATATGTTGAAACATAAGATATTGATGGTTTGTCTGAAAGAATAGGAAAATTACCTCTTTCATAATTAAGTTTCATATTTTATGAGTCTCTATGCACAATCACAGATGATTGTCAACCTAGGTGACATACTCTTTCTTGAATGGTTAAGTTAGCTGATGGTCCTTCCCTCTCTACTATAGGAAATCAGACCTAACCCAAGGAGCTGGCCATGAAACACACACTTTCTCACATCTTACTCAGTCTCCACTATTAGCATCATTTCCCAATCCCAAACTCTTTCCTCTTAACAAATTTTCAAAGAAAAAATGTCCTCACATGCCGGTTAATGTATAGACACACAGGGGAAAAGATGCTCATGTGCCAGCAAGTCTGCATTAATAACATCTTGGATCAGATAACTCCATACATGCATAGTTATATGTAATTATACATGTATTTATAGTTTTACAACTCTATACTTTTTATAATTATACATGAAGCCATTCTCCTAATTGTCCATATCATAAAACTTACAATTTCCTGAAAATACACTCACAGAATATCATGGAAGGAAGAAGAAGGCATTTCAGACAAACTACTCATTTTCAAGAGAGGAAAGGTATTGACAATCAACATTTGAGAAACAGTTTTATTTGACAGCTTTATTGAATTCATTGATTGATTTAGTGGATGTATTAGTTAGCTATTGCGGTGTAACAAATAACCTCAACACATAATTATTTAAAACAATAAACAGTAACTATAGAGAAAAAACTGATGGTTACCAGAGGGGAGGTGGGGGGGGATAGGTTAAATAGGTGATGGGGATTAAGGAATGAACTTGTGATGAGCACTGATATGGAAGTACTGAATCACTATATTGTACACCTCTAACTAATATTACACTGTAAGTTAACTAATTGGAACTTAAATAAAAACTTAAAAAATAAAATACAACAATAAATATTTATTATTGGACTATTTCTGTGTGTCAAAAATTCAGTTTAGCTGAGTCGTTGTGGCTTTGGTTCTTTCATGAAATCATAGTCAAGATTTTGGTAAAGACATGATTGGGGCTGGAAGATATGTTTCTGAGATGGTCCAGATGCCTCCAAAATGGTTGTCGAAAGGAGGTCTCTTCCTCTTGCTATATGGACCTCTCCAAAGGACTGCCCCAACACCCTCACAGCATGGCAGCTGGCTTCTCCAGGAGACAGCAAGAAAGAAATCACAATGCATTTTAGGACCTTGTCTCAAAAGTCACATGCCATCACTTCTGCCACATTCTCTTTAATTGGAAGAGAGTTTCTAAGTCTAGCTAACATGTGGTTAGAGGGTAAGATTTAAGCTGTGCCTTTTAAGAAGAGGAGTATCAAAGACCTTTGGACATATTTTAAAACACTACAGGAGGAATATGTATTTGACAAGGGCTCACTCAGAAAAAATATATGGCCAAGATTGGATAAATCTAGGCTTCCATCATTAGAGATTCTGTCTAAGATACTGTATGTAGAGAGAAAGAGGAAAATACCTTAATGCAAAATAGATACTGGATGTGTTTGGAAGTGTATACAAGGTTTTAGTCTATTTCAAGGTCTTTACTTGACTGAAATAGAGACAGACTCCATTCTCAATCCCTTGTTCCTTTTGGTTGTTAGTATGTCCAGAATTTATTGTCTAGTAAATGATGAGAAACTTCATTTCATTCCTTCATTACAATGATAGTGTCTATACTGGTAGATGGAACTTTGGAGTGGCCTGGACAGACCACTTATACAAGACATGGGAATTACATACATGATTGTCTGACCAGGAAGTCATAATGCTACAGATTGAACGATATGGCCATTGGCAGGACGATTTGAAGTACCAAATGGTCTGCAAAAACATTAGAAGAAAAGGGAACATATACCAATATAATAAATTATATTATGATAAAAATCTGTCTTACACTTACATCTTAAAAATGAACTGTAATAGCTACAACAACAAAAATAAGCTATTTCATTTTTTTTCTTCCCCAGGATTAGCAGTTTAATGTGGAGGTGCAGGATGGATATTAGACATCTGGCTTAGCAAGAGTAAGTATCAACAGTGGCAACATAAGCAGAAAATTTTTATAATATTAGCAATTCAAATTCAAGTATCAGATTAGTGTGGTACTGTAATCATTCATTGGAATATGTTTGGAGGCCACAACTTTTCTCAGCAAAACTTCCTTTTTTAAGCAAAATAATTCGGTGTTTCTCCGTGTGTGTATCAAAATATGCCATTCAGTGATATTAAAATGACTTGATGTTCAACTATAACTTTATTATCATTTACAACATCAAAATTTATTTAAGCTGTGGATCAAATAGGGTGTTCTAAAATTGTGGTCCCACTATTATTATTCCAACTTTAACACATTCACAGCAATCCTGTGATGTCAGCATATAGGAGAAACCCTGGCTTTTATCTATTCTAATTCTACCTCTGTAATATTTAAATTGTGACTTGTTTTTGGTTGTCACTTATATATCACCTATGATATATGTAAAAGATGACTCATTATCAAATTCAATTATATCAAGGCAAATCCTAATCTTTCCTCTTCTGTCAAACAAATGAAGCATTTCACTGAGAGTCTTTAGGAATGACCATTACAAAATGATTTTTCTGTATCTCAGTTTAATATTTACATTTTAAGAAGCTACCTGAACTTACAAGGACATAGTTGTAGCAGGACCTTTTTTTATTTTTTCATACAGCCTCAGTATCAGTTAGCCTTTGCTGTGTAACAAATTGCACTCAAACTTAGTGGTTAAAACAACAACTACTCATAATTTCTTGAGTTAGCTGGATAATTCTTCTGGACTGAACCAGCTCAGTTGATGTCTGCTGAACTCAGTCATGTGGCTGTGGTTATTTGAAAGGTCAGCTGAAGGATGGGTGATTCAGGATGGTATTACCCCTACACATTTGGCAGTTGACAGCTGGTCTCTTGGGGCAACTGAAGGGACTGTGCCACATGTTTCTCATCATCTAGTAAAATAGCATGAGCTTTTTCAAATGGCTTCCCTAGAGTTTTCCACAGCAGTAAGAGAAGGAAAGCTAGTCTTCTTGCCATCATGTTTAGAATGACTCATCATTCAAAGCATCTGACATGGCTGACCCACATGCAAGGAGGAGAGAGAGGCTCCACTTATTGATGGGACGATCTGTCATGTGAAATTTGCAAGGGTATGAAAAAAGTCAACCTGCAACATTTTTTACAGTGTATAACCATTGTTGTCTCAAACTTTGTGAGAGTATAGGGGTTCAGTTGGGTTCACAGAATAGGTATAAGCATTGTGTAATAATGAATGACCATAAGCTTTGGAGTCAGAAAAATGATGTAACCTTTCATGTATTCATGTATTCATTCATTCATTTATTGAAACATTATACATTTATTGAATATGTAGATTATCCCAGACAATTCATTCAATAATCATTGATTCATCAAATGTTTATTAAGTGTTTCTTATGTTCTAGGGCCATTCTGGGCACTAGAGATTTGACAGAAGACAAGACAATGATAGAGAAGACAAAGTTCTGCTCTCATGGAATTTGTATTCCAAATAGACCAACACACACACACATATATATACATATAGTAGAAAATATTTTTAAAAGAAGTAGAAACAAAATAATTTATTTGACATAGATGGTCAGTGGAAAATCTCTTTGAGGACGTGACATTTCATCTGAAAGCTAACCACAGGAAAGTATTTATCCTTCAAAACTGAGATCCTAGTTAGGAAGTAGAGAAAACATCCAATACAACATCCTAAGGCAAAGATGAAATTGATGTTTCAAAGAATAAAATGAAACAAGGTGTTTGGCCAGAACTGTATGAGCAAGGTAAAGGGTACCAGGAATGAGATAGGTTGCTTGATCATGCCCAGGCCTTGAATCCTGGATCTAGGAGTTTATGCTCATTTTCAGTTACTAGAGGCATAGTCAGGAGGGTAGGATATGGGCCATAGGTGAGTACGTCCAACTGGACCTATGGATTTTATTACCCATGGGAACAGGCAGAGCTAGAACAGGACTAGAGTAGGGTCCTCTATAGCACAAAGTCTAAGAAAGTGAACCTTATTACTAGCCTAAGGGTGCAGTCCCGGCCTACAAGGATTTCCCTCAAGTCTGGCTGAGGGAACAGTATTTTAAATACATGATAGAAAATGTTTGTTGAGGAATATGCACATATTTCTTGACCTATAAAAAGATATTACATGGGAAATAAAAAGGTTATAAATAAAAGTACTTACTTCACAGGTTATTCTAAAAAGACCCACAGCAAGACCTAATACATGTTACATTCCTTCCTTTAAAAATAATACATACTTTATACAGTGTCAAGCTGAATAGGAATCACAAAAGAAGATTTTACAAAATTGAGTCATTGCCTTCACTCCCCAAACCTGTTCTTTAACATTACACTCGGATGTCTAGCTCCATCATTCCCTAACTCTCTGTGTCTCTGGAATCCACACCTCACTATCAGAAACATAGATGTCAGCTTAATCTCTTTATATTACACATCTGTCCAATATTTCAGATCACACTTGCCAACATTAGTGTGAAATACCTATTTATGATTACATTTGTAAGATATGGATTCAATCTCCCTTTGATTATCTATTACAGCAGTAGTGTGACTGAAAAACTACATGCAAAGAAAAATTATCTAATTTATGGGGTGCTCAAAGCCTAAAGGAAAATTCTTCATAGGAAGAGGAGTACAATTTTACAAAATGGTAAAGGTCAAAATTTTAATTTATCTTAGGTAATCATTCTTTTTATATTTAAAAATGCAAGCATATTATCATTTTAATTAAGTTTTGCTTGTTTTTAAAAATTAAAAACAACAATTTGAGTTTGTATCTACATCCCTATTACTTTAAGACAAATGACTGATTCAATACATTTTTGTACCTTAAGTCTTGTTTTACACTTCTTGGTAGACATTAAATGCTCTCTGAACCAAAATCACTGGTGAAAAACATGAACACTTGTTTTCATAAAGTCGTTCTCTCCCATTCTCTCTATTATATTTCCTATGGCAATGTTTCTCACTCTTCTCCCCACAAAAACCCACAAACACACATGACACAGTAACTATTTATATATACACAAACAAATCATTTCCCTTCACTGTTCTGCAGACTAAAATAATAACTCATCAAGAACAGCTTAGACAAGCAGTTATTTGCAGGGCTCAAAGCATCATGTCTACTAAATGATGATGATTTCATTATATCATGTAGAAATTCATTTTCAATTTTGCAGTGTTGGCATATTAATTAATATTTATTTAGTTTTGGGAAAAAGGAACGCAACAATTAAACAAATGTGTCCAGCAAATATTAATGCCTTTGTATAATATCTCCATGATTACTGACATTATTCATTCGACAAATATAAATTAATAATCCCTTACTATTTTCTACATGCTATATTATATACTTGCAATAAGAAGCTATATAAGACATAATGGGAGAAAGAACAGAAGGCAGAAAAGATGAACCATCTTACTGTTGCTCGGGTGGGGAGTATCAGTGAAGGTTTCACATAAGAGGTGAAACATAAAGACTGTAGAGACTTAAAGAACAAACTGAAGGTTTACTGGTTTACAAAGAGAGAAATAAACAATAAACAAGGACAGAACTGAGCCTAAACATAAATCTCTGAAATGCCCTCATTCAACCTGGTCCATCAAGTGTTTCAGTTTACTGAATCTTGGGTCTTTGTACAGTAATGATAGGAAATAAGGCTCAACACACTGGCAAGGGCCAATGGCTAAAGAATTTTTTTTTTATGCCAGATTAAATAGTTTAAATTAACCTTGGCCATATGGACAATTAAACAGTTCTAGGCAGGGGTGTGGTTGGGAAAAATTCATTTGGAAAAGCATAGAAGATGAATTGATCAACAAAGAAATAATTTAGAAATCTCCCCTGCCTGAGCACCAAATACAGTTTACATCACAGGGCGATAGGACAGACTCCCCAGGCACAGAAAGTAGAACAAATCATGTTCCTAAATAAAAGTCCCAAAAGTTGGGCTAGGGAGACCCCAACATTACTGGGTGTCCACACTGGGAGTTTTTATCAATTTTTCCATGATGATGTCCCAGAGAAATGTTAATTTGTTTTTTTAGTCTCCATTCACAGTCAAAAACACATTTTACTTTATCAACCATACATTAAGTC
Source organism: Mirounga leonina (assembly GCF_011800145.1). Lineage (NCBI taxonomy): Eukaryota > Metazoa > Chordata > Mammalia > Carnivora > Phocidae > Mirounga > Mirounga leonina. Next base: position 17,915,727 of record NW_023270825.1, on the reverse strand, counting down.
TCTTTAACTCTCCATTGCTCAACCTCTACCTCCTCCACACATATCTAAGGTTCAAACAAAATATTTCATAAAACTGTCATTCTCAGACCATGAGAGCCATTTGGACATTGCTAGTTCTTTCATTTCTATGTCACAGAAGATATGCATAAGACCTCCTAAATTGATTGCATAACCCTCTCCTAGATGGTGATCAGCAGTCTGAACAACACTAGTTTAGAAAAGATCTGGATCACTTGAATTAGTGGTTGCCTGTGTCCAGGTCTAGCCACATGTATGCTGACTTAAAAAAACTGCTAGAGAAACAGATGTGGAGCATTTAGCACCTGCCCAGTCAGCTGCACCTGATACCCAAGAAAAGCCACTGTTTCTGAACTAATTCTATTCTCTCTATCTACACCATATCACTAGCTACCAAAGTATCAGTGGTTACAACAACATATCTTCTGTTTCTAATAAATCTTCCCTGGGCATATCAGATTATTGTATTTCAAAGTGGTTTTAGCATAACTATAGAGCTACTCTGTGTTACATGAATTGGCTCAAGTTCTAATTGACTTTACTACATACTAATTTTTATTTATATCACTTGAAAAATATCTCCAAATACATGACTGTTTTTATATATAATATATAATATATATACACACATATGCATATATGCTATAGATATTTTCAACACCGAGCTATAAATTTCATTATTATCCCCACAAATACAAAGCAAAGACTCATTTTTACCAGCTAGTCTTTTTCTATGGGAATTTTATTCTTTTTCTTTTTTTTTTTTTTTGTCTTCCTGAAATGTTGCAAATAGCTCTCTAACACCAATTATTCCTCTTCCACTAGAACACCAGTTATATGGGATCATCTGGAAATATTTATTTTTCAACCATAAGTTTCTCTGTATCCATTAAGAGTTTATCTTTGTACTTGAACCTTTAAAATCTTTTCCAACCTGTTTATATGGTGGAAACTTTCCACTACCTTCCATTAAAAAAAAAAAAAAAATCACCTGCTTACATAAAGTAAAATACCTTACTGTATATAAATGACCAAACCTTCTCATTGTTGCCTACCCCATCATATACATATATTTATTTGGTTGGTTTGAGGACTGAATATGATTTAGATTATGTTTACTCCAGAAACCATATTTATTTTTTTAATTAATTTATGATATATCGGTATTATAGTTTAGTGTTTCAGACCATGGATCTGTAATCAGACAACTGAAAACTTTGCACCCCCATTTGGCTTTACTTAGTTAAGTTAATTAACTATTAATTTTCTAATTAATAATAAGCTAAATTCCTTGTCTGTTAAAAACAAATAATGAGAGTATCACCTCATGGAATCATTATGAAAATTGAATAATGCATTGCATATAAAGCACTTAACATAGTGTTTTTCACATAGCAGGTGTTTATTAAATGCAAGCTATAATTCTTGTTACAGAAATGTCTGACCTGAGTGCCTTGGCATAATATGCATCTAAATGTGTCACCTTCCATCTCTCAGTTTGCTCTGACATTGAAAAGCTTGAGTGAACTCCTGGAGTTCACATGAAGACTGAATGTTGTCGATGGACTCTATCATTTTGTTAAATATTTAAAATAATTTTTAAGTATGTCATTACCTGTTATTATGATTTATTACTAATTTCACAAATATAGCTTTGTGAATGCATACATTATAGTTATATAATGTTTTCTCAGTGTTTTCATTCTTCATCACTCTCAGCAAGTACAGACTGCAAACCAGCAAAGCCTGACCAAAATAAATAAATAAATAAATATAAGCTTCCCCAATGTATTATTCTCTATAGCTGTGCACATTGAAAATCACTCAGATTTACACAGCAATATTTTCTGTAATGGAGAAATACAGATTAGAAAATTTAAAAATGATAGTAATAAAAACCTGTGATATCTATTTAAATTCTTCAAGGTCTTTCATTCTACTCCGCCCATGTACTATAAAGCCGGACATTCTGTCTCTGAATAAATGTAGCATCATAACAGTTTGATTTGGAATATGATGTATTTCAGGAAAACTTCCATTGTAATTATTATCTTCTGTTCCTAGAAAAATTGTTACAGAAGCTAATGGAATTTCTAACATATATTATACATCTACCACTTTGCCTCATGTTTTGTTTTCCCCCTTTCTGGCAATGTTTAGTGGCTCATTTGGTAAATCTTAATCACAAACAGAACTTCAACTACAGCTTAAAATTCTCAGTTCTCGAAGTCAAAGGTTTTGCAGGTTGTTCCAGAAGCTTTGGCATTGCAGTGCTCCCCAAGAGGATCTCAGGGGGAACTCCACAGGAAAAAAAAAACAGGACATCTTCCTCATTCAACTTTAAAGATAAAGCCAGCACCAAATTATATTTAGGAGATTGAGGAAAGTTCTCAAATCCTTTTCAAACCCATTCACATTACCTCTTAATTTAAAAGCGTATATTCTTCACCCTGGGGAATAGTATTCCCTAGTGTTTGCTCTTAAAGCCACACAAAAACCTCAAATTCTTCTAAAAATTTTGATTTTTAAAACTCTATGAATTTGGTGGACCTAAGGTTCAAGAACTTACTCTTGCCCTGATTTATGGTCAGGTTTGTCATTACTCTGAGGCTCAATTCCTTCACCTAGGAAGAGAAATAATTATATTCTGTCTTACATGCTTATTGGGAGATGTAAATGAAGAAGTAAATGCCTTATTTAAAAGTACACATAGAATAACTATGAATATTATTATGACAATTATTTTTTCATTAAAACCTCAATAATTTTGATATATTTTCAACGGTCACCTACACAGATTCTTTATGATTTTATTGTGGAGCATAACTGCTCTTTTCTTACTTATTGCTTTGCATGTCTTTTCATTTTTTTTTTTTTCTCTTCTGGAAATGCAGAAACCGTAATTGTCCACACCATTACGGGTGTGTATGTGTAACCTATCCCTTGCCAGCAGGATAACACTGTTTCCAGTGTCCTTCCTGATAATGTCCCATTATTTTGTTGCCGTACTTACAAAGCCATGGGTAGAGCTGAAATGACTGGGGGAAAATTTGCTAGATTTAAAATACATGTCTTGATCTATTCAAGTATTGTGCTGGGCCAAGTTATGCAATGACAGATCAGGACAACACAGGGGATAATAGAGACAGCAGAGTCAAGGCAAATGTTATGTGTGAACTATGAGCCAAGAATAGGAATCAATACCTCAGAGGCCTTCTTTTTGTGTGCATACAGTTTAAGTGTTTTATTCTTCACCACTTTGCACTGCAGTAGCTGACACTAAAACTCATCAGGTACTTTTCTGCTCACTCACCCAGATACTTAGGATATTCTTCTAATCTATTCTTACAAGACTGATTTTGCATTTCTAAAAATTGGACAAGGTCAAGTATAAACTCAGAGATCTCACTAGTTTTTCAGCCTATACATAATGGACTTTAAAAGACATTTATTAATAATTATCCTCAGAGTTCATAATTCTCTATACAAACAAATACAGTATTATTGCTATCTTTTATCTAAATCAATTGTCTCCATAAAAAAAATCCACAAACAAAAGCTGCCTCATTTCACAAATATTCAATTTTTAAAATTTACCTTGAAGGAAAAGCATTATAGCATATTTTTACAAGTATAGCAGATGGGATACCCCAATCCATCTTTATGCACAGACACCTCTCCCCCGCAATCCTTCCAAGTGGGTTAGGGATAGAGCCTTCTCTTGAGGAAACAACGTGACCTTCTGTGTAACGAGTTAATAAATCATAATTAAAATAGGGTTCACAGAATTTGTTAGATTGCTATGACTGAGAGAAGGTAGTCACTGGCATCAAATCTGCATGAGATTGAATCTTGGCTAGGGACTTACCAGATGACTATTTCAGAAAGTCAGGAACATCCCTGATCATTCTCATAGCCACATTAACATTATCAGATCTATCACATCTTAAAATATTTCTCTTCTTTTTTATTAACTTTTTTCTATTCCTACAAGTTTTTTTTTTAACCTAGTCTGCTTACTTTTACTACTCTATTTTTAACAATTCACCTATAATCATCCTCTCAGTGGTTTCTAAATTTCATCTTCCTGTTTGAGTGCACAGAGTTTTCTCCATTCTTTCATTTATATAGATTTTTCTCCACTCTTTAATTTGTTGGAATTGTTTAACTCATTCCCTCTTTCACAAACTCTTTAAGGTTTCTTAAGAAGCTTGCACTCTGCTCCTGTCTGCTTTGCTGTATCACTTGAAACCTGCTTCTTTGGCAACTGCTCTGAGATGCTTACCCCAGCAAGCAGCTGAGGTGGCTGGTCCTCTTTCTTCCATGATGCCCCAGTGACAAAGCCACCCTGCCCAGCAAATTAAGCTATTAAGAAGTGCTTTCACTTGAGCTTGTTAGGGAGCTCTGTCAGTTTCTTGAATGATGGAGCGAAATGCAATACACAGGGCAAAACCCAAACAGTGTGCTGTGTGGCCACTCTGCCTTAAGTCAATTATTATTTTTCTTTAGTCTGTAACATTTCTTTGATAGAGTCCTTGCCCCCAGGAGTGACAACTTTATAAAGATATTTACATTTTTAAGAATCCTGAAGGAAGAGTACAGGTGAACTTTGACCTCCATAGAAAAGAGCTGTCTTCAAGGTCTTTTGAGACTAGATCTACCCAAATTCAATCATATTTTAGGCGGGTTATGGTCTTCCTATGCACGCTTTATGAAGCACTGGCTTAAATGTGTAGCAAATCTCATCTTACTATTTCCACTCTTTAACACCATCCCGTGACCACTCCTCCAGTACATGTATCAGTGAGGGTTTTGCCCTGCACAACTCAAGAGGGCACTGTGGTCATAGAAAAAAAAAAAAAAATCTATATACCTTTGCCTATGTTCTTGGCATGGCCAGTAAAGCCATTTTCTTCATTTTTTTTCATAAGTTGTCCTGGTTTACCTCTCCAGCTCCACCTCCTTCAACGCGCCCTCATCCTACACACTGTATTTGTGCCACACTAAAGTGCGTTCTTCTAAGTGTGTCATGCCTTAATGTTCTGGGACTTTGCAGCACAGCACGCCTGGAACTGTATGGAATGCTGCCATCGTCTTATCTGCCATTTCCACTTAGTCTTTGAGTTTGGCTTGTCTCCTCTCTGAAGATTTCTCTGTGGAGAATAATCGTCTTTCCTCTCCTGATCATCTTATGCGTAAGTCAAATTTGCATTTGTCTCAGTGTTTGCCTGTCTCCCCTCTGGACATTAAGGCCTTTGAGAGTGGGCTGGACTACCTTCATCTCTACCTTCATCTAGAAAGCTGTCACTACTGGGGGCAATGTGTGGGATGGATCAGACACATGGGAATTCTGAAAGGGCTGATAAGGCAAACTCAGGAAGCAGGCTCCATGTTTGGCTCCAGACTCCCCCACTTACACACTGTGTTACTTAGTCAAATTAGTTAACTTCTCTGTGCCACACTTTCTTCAACAGTAAAATGGAGTTTGCAGTAGTGTCTACCATATAGGGTCACTGCAATTAGTAAAGGAGTTAATACATGTAACATGATTAAAACGGTGGTAATAATCAGTACATTTGAAATATCAGTTATTAGTAATAATATTGCTATAATTATTACACTTACTGTATTAGTACCTCTTTCATAATATTGCCAAAGGGTAGTTCTTAAAATTTAGGGTACATAAGAACTATTAGAGATAAGCTTTTAAAACTCAGCATGGGGGCTTTAGGGTCCTGGGATTTGCATTCTTACAAATAACTCATTTTTAGACCCACTTCCAACACTGTGATGATTGGGGGTCATAAAATTGCCTTGAGTGGTTCTAATTCTAAATTATCATAATTATTATGGTGATTAACACACACATGCACATACACACCATTCAGATGAGAAATCCTTTTAGCTGTTCAAATTGAAACAAACTTTTTTCCTAAATAATCCTCAGTGTCAGAAATTTATATTTACCTGAATATGCATTCTCTTTCTTTACCATATTTGGTTATTTTAAAATCTATTTTTGGTGTCTAGCATTTATAACATTAATAGTAACATCTCACATGCTTATCTGAAGCACTTTACAATTTATTTTTATTTTTTTTAAGATTTTATTTTTTTATTTGACAGAGAGATAGAGAGAGAGCACAAGTAGGCAGAGTGGCAGGCAGAGGGAGAGGGAGAAGCAGGCTCTCCACTGAGCAGGGAGCCGGACGTTGGGCTAGATCCCAGGACCCCAGGATCATGACCTGAGCCAAAGGGAGCCGCTTAACCGACTGAGTCACCCAGATGCCCCTGAAGCACTTTACAATTTAAATTTACTATTTTACTTGCATTTTTAGTGATATTAAACATCTTTCATAGATAAATCTAGTCACTCAAGCAACAACAAAATGAAATTAATTTTTATGTGTTGATGATAAAATATGCAAGGAGAAATCAATAAAAGAAATCACTATCTTGCAAGTTTCTCTCATCATAGGTAAAAAAAAAAAAAAAAGTATCCTCCCCAATATTTGCATTTTAGTTGAAGTTTTGGTAAGTTCTGCCTTCACCATTATTATATTCAAGTCAAGGCTTGCTTGCTCTAAAATTCTGAACTACAAAGTGTGTTTAAGGGAGAGGGAATTTGTAAAGCCTACAATTTTGAACAACTTTGAACAGAATTTCATAATGACTTCTATGTGGCATATAAAATCCAGTATAAAACTCTGACAAGGGGTGCCTGAGTTGTTCAGTTAGTTAAGTGTCTGCCTTCAGCTCAGGTCATGATCTCAGGGTCCTGGGATGGAGCCTGGTGTCTAGCTTCCTACTCAGAGGAGAGTCTGCTTTTACCTCTCCCTTTGTCCTTCCCCACCACCAACCCTGCTCATTCTCTCTCTCTCTCTCAAATAAAAAATAATAAAAAAAAAAAAACTCAGACAAAATATTCTCCCAACAAGATATAAACACTATGACTAAAAAGCTTTTTAATCAAATACCTACATATCTGAGTGTGTTATACGCTTATAGGAATAGTCAGTAGATAATTAAATAGAAAATATGAAGGAAAGAAAAATATAAGTTCAACATTATGACTGAGAAGTACTTTTAATATATGTATTTCTGCAATTGGTTGCTTTTGAGCCAAAACAACCACCCCGGGCCATTGTTTCTTCCTTCAGACCCACTATGGTAGCCATATGCAGAAGTGATGAGAAATTAGGAACTATAGGACAAGTTAAAAAAAAAAAAAAATTCCCTGTTAGGAAGAGATGGCCCAGACTTAATATTAAGCTATAATTTTCTCTACATTGAATTTTAACTTAAAATTATTCATTTAATATCAAGAGACACATTCAAATATCTAAGAGTTATGAAATACAAGACATAATATAAAGATTATTTGTAAGTGGAACAAATTAACTTTCATAAGAGTTGGTTATATTCTGTTTGACATCCTATTTTAGATTCCACCTTATCTGGCTTTTGCTCCTAACAGCATCTTTTAAGGATCTATAAGAGTTTTTCTCCTTTTCAATACGTATGTTTTCAGCAACTACTATGTTCTGAGTACTGCTGTAGGTGCTGAGAAAGAGAAAAAGCCAAAGGCCCTGCCCTCATGGAGCTTATATTCCAGGGCTCAAAACACATATTAACGTAATGATACTTGAAAATATGTCGGACTGCGAAAAATGCTATGAAGGAAACTAATTCAAGGTAGCAGGCAATGTTTTAGAAAGGGGAGTTTGGACCACCCAAAGAAATGTCATTTTATCAGAGATAAAAACAAAGTGAAGGAATCCATCTTGTAACTACCTGCGAGAAGAGCTGAAGCCATGGGACTATGTGGAAGGAGGCAGAGAAACAAGCAAGGTGCAAAGGCCTGTAGGAGCACGCGTTTTTGAAGTTCAAACTTTGAACTTTTCCACTTGCTGCTTCTGGGCACCTTAACTACTTTGAAACTTGGAAACACTAATCATCTTCTAGTTTGACGATTTCTGTCTCAAAGGCTTAAATTTTATCTTGCTTTTTCCTTTTAATAATTTGCCAAAAATAATTAACGAAATCACTACATGACTTCTGGTAAAAATTAAAATCATGTAACAAAGTTCCCCTTTGTTCCGGGCCTATTTCATCTCCCATTTTTTAAGTAAACACTTGATCTACTTTCCATACTTTGTTACTAATCATTATTTTTTCCCTTGCATTTATATGCACACCTGTACACACAGCAATATATCTGGAGGGTTTCTGTGTGTGTGTGTGTGTGTGTATTTGCCTTATTTTTTAATATCTAAGATTCTATCTATGTCAGATCCCTGAAGCTATGTATACCCTAGAATTAGCAGTCATTTCTGTTCACAATCAAGTAAGAGAAATAAATCCTACTGCTCAACCCCTATTATTTCTATCTTGTTTGTTTAAACACTGAATTTACCATAGTTAGTTTAAATAGGTACTAAAATTGAATTCCTAATTATATATACCAATGAAAAACTTTATTTTGGGCATATATCACCATTGTGATCCCCCACTGCTCATCTTGCCTTCTGACTCTAGTTACTAAATACCTATTAAAATATTTCCCATCAGAAAATATTTTCATGTTGATGATGCTTCATGTGGCATGACTCCATGACCCCACTTGCCATGATTTTCTCTTTTCTAATAACTAGTAAATTCTGCCTTGTATTGGAGTCCCCATCTGCGTTATTTCTACAAAAACCCAAAGCAGCCAGTTTTGTTTTATTCTGATGGTTGCAGGCTTGAGAACTAAAGTAATTTTGTTTCCTTGGCTCTTTAAATTGCTCTTCCTTTCCTTCTTTTGTTTCCTTGGCTTTTTAAACTGCCCAAGGCTTTGCAAAACAATTTTAAAATATAGTTATGGTGGTTTTCTCAAAGCATATTTTAACGTTTCTCATAAATAGTTTCTCAGATTGTTCCACCTGAGTAATACAGAGAACCAAAAAGAAAGCGATCATTTTTTAACTTCCATGATGTAAAAGTTTTAGGTGTTAGTAGGCCAAAGGGATCTAAGGAATTATTTTTCTTCCAGTTTCATGTGCAACTTACAAAACTCTCCTACAATATTACAGATATGCTTACAGTTTCTTCCCACTACTAATTTGAAATATAAAACTTGTACTCACAAGCACCCACAATGACCACAGAATGATGATGAAGTGGCCTATGGTCAGCAGGCATTCATTATGCCTAAAATGTTTGCAATTAAACTTAATGGAGGGGAAATAGCCCTCTCTTTATAAGCAATTGTCCCCCTTTCTTTCCCCACTGATTCAACCATGTTATTAAACATAAATAAGTATATATTTTTCCCTAAAATTCACAATTTGAGTCACGTGTCTGTTAACTCAGGTTAATCCAAATGAACTCAACTGTCTGTTTCAGCAATATTTAGAGAAATAAAAGATAACTGTTGTTGATTTAGATTTTGAAACCAAAAGATGTTAATATGGAATAGGGTGGAAAAAAACAGAATAAGGGTACCACCCAGCAGAAAGAAAGCTATAATTATCTAAACACACTGTGGCAAAATCAAGTTCTAAATTGTCTTTATAGACACCATAAAATATAATTGTTTACAGTCTTTAAAGAGAAGTGCTGTGATCAAATATTTCCCCTCCTGTACACAGTTTAAAGAATAAGAAGTTGAAAGAAAAACAAAACCAATAAAGTAGAATATCCATAAACAATATCAAGAAATTATCAGTGAAGCTGGCCCTCAAAATTGTTTATCAAGACTTTAGGCTAACAAGGTCCCATCCAACCAGAAAATAGACATAAAGCACACCTGTTGCCAGTATCTTCTTTTGCTCTCCTCTGTTTTCAGTTATACATGACATTAAAAGGCCATAGAATGCACTAAATTGTACACTTCTTAGATATGTAAAGTGAACAAACAAGTTTCCCTTCATACCCAGATCACACACAAATAAAAATTCCCATTGTATTTACTCAAACGTAAGAACATGGAAAAAGTGTCACTCTTTTGGTCCCATTGTTGGATTCTCATTGCTACCTTAAATTCTAAGAATTTAGAATAAATACTTTTCAGAATTTAGAGGAGTCTGCATTTATTTTATAGTAGAATCAACTGTGTCCCCAAAAGAGAATATTTAATCTGAAAATTATTGACTTCTATGAACAAGGGAAAAAACAAAACAAAACAAAAAAACATAGTTTGTAAGTCTTCAGTTATCTTAAAAATATGTAAGAATAATTTTCTGCAATTGAATTAAGTTAAGGACTTTAATAATTTAAGTACCTAATATGATATCTGAAATATTTTAGTCATAAAATTTTAGAGTTTTTGTGGAATTTTAAATTATATTTTGTGGGGCGCCTGGGTGGCTCAGTCATTGAGCATCTGCCTTCGGCTCAGGTCATGGTCCCAGGGTCCTGGGATCGAGCCCCGCATCGGGCTCCCTGCTCAGTGGGAAGCCTGCTTATCCCTCTCCTGCTCCCCCTACTTGTGTTTCCTCTCTCACCGTGTCTCTCTGTCAAATAAATAAATATTTTAGAAAATAAAAATAAATTATATTTTGTTACTTGACAGCATTATGGACAGACATCTTAAAATATTCAAGACACAATCGTTTATAAGGCCAACTTTTCATATAAAAGCAATACAAAGATTCCTCCAGCTGGTAGGAGGAGTCAGAATGGATTCTTAGACCTTCTAAGATTACATTTTTTTTTTAGATATCAAGCATCTGTTATTTCAACTTTATCTTTTATTGTAGTTGATACAACAATGTTACATTACTTTCAGGTGTTAAGATTACATTCTTCATCTTCCCTTTTTCTTTTGCTCTTTTGTTATCCTTTTCTAAATATCTTTGTTTCATTTCATTTACTTGTTCAACAAATGTCTGCCCAAGACACATACTTTGTACTCCGCACTGTTTAGGCACCTGGATATAAGAAGGAAAATAAGACAAAAGTTTCTGTCACTACATTTTAATGTAAACAAAGGAAATTTACACTGTGGTATGTCAGAAGCTGATAAGTGTCAGAAAACTAAATCAAGAATTTGGACAGGAGGTGCAGAAGAGTGAATTGGCTATAATTATAATTAGTGGTCTAAGAACACTTTTTGTTTCATGGGACCAAAGGATTGGTTAGCCAGCTAAGAGTAACTAAACGTTCTTCTGTGGTCATAGGCCCACACTTGAGCAGATTCATTTCATCTTTAGAAGTACACAGACATGGATATTTATCCGACACAGCTGTTAATTACATGTGGCTTTTCCCATAATTAATTAAATATGGCCTTGACCTTTGTCTTTGCTTCACATTACAATCTTTCCACCAAACCAAACCATTTTTTTTTTAAATGGATTCTTAATCTCCCCTTGGTACTCTTGGTAGTATTCAATTACATTTTTCAATCTTCTTGTTTTGCTCCTTTTGGTGAGAGACATGTAGCACTAATGTGAATTCACTATCCGAAAAATTATCCATTTTCTTAACTAATCTCCTGTATTTGGGGGGCTGTCCCATTTTCCAGCAGAACACATGATTTTACAAAGTACATCTTGTCTACGAGTCATCGTAAAGCTTAAACAGAAACAGGTATCATCTCAAACAGCTGTTCTCAATTGCGACTTCATTTTCACATCACCTGGTAACTTTAAAAATACTGATGCCTGGACCCCACATCAAGAGTTTCATTCAATTGTCTATGTGGGAATAGGTATTGGTTACTTTAAAAATGTCCCTAGATGCTTCCATTTGCAGCCAAGGAATATGAGAAACTGGAATGAGCCTCTTGCTCAAAGTAAACCAGCAAGCCATCATAACCTGGGAACGTTTTGGAAAAAACAGAAAAGTGGGCACCATCTAAGACCTATTGAGTCAGAATCTGCATTTTTAACAAGATCCTGGTGATTTTTATGCATATTAAAGTTTAAAAAGCACTGCTCTAGATACACTTCTCCATTCTGGAGATAAGGTTATTAGGAGTATAGGAAAATAATTTGCCTAGAGTTGGTATAGCTAACTAGGAGAAAGCTGGGTTTCACTTTGCCACATATGTTCTTTATCACAAAGGACTGTCAGTTTTGTAAGTGACTGGAACCTTGATGCAAATGGAAAAAAAAAAATCTCTGCATGAACTAATTAAGAAGAATGTATATTACTATTAAATAAGAATTATGAAATATTTTAAAATAAATACCACTTTATATATCAAAAGACCCTGGGCAATTAACACTGATAATTTGATTCTAGTCCAAAAAAATATACAGAAATTTGCTTGTTTTAAAGATCTTGTACAAACTTTAGAAATACTTATGCTAATCAAGTTTTCTCAAGTAGACTCCTATATCCTATTTCTTTTGCTTAGCTTTACTTGGTTAATCTTTTTATCAGAAATTGAACAAAGATAAACATTTTTGTAGCTATTAAGTATCATAAATTCCAAGGTAGTAGAGCTGGCTTTGATGCTATTTTACTCTTCTGGGAAACTATGTGACTGATGTTAAAACATTTGTGTGTACTTAGGGCATACAGTCTGTTATCAAAACCCTTATTCACCAAAGAAATGCCTGGAAGAATTCTTAGCCTAATCTGTCCCTATCCAGCTCCATTTATTACCAGAAGCAAAGATCTTTGAGCAAGTGGCTTTGTTAATACCAACTTGGCTATAACACTTTTCTGTGTGCATTTCAGTTCCTTAATCTTTAAGGGGGAATGATGGCTACATCTCACCTACTACCACAACCAAGAAAAGTGTGAAAAATCTATTTTCAGAGTACAGAACTATATATATTTAAGTTAGGTAAATATATTTAAAATGAAATAGTTCTGTCTTTTATCATAATTCAAAACTATAATAAAATATCTTCATATGAAGGCAAAGTGTTACAGTCTATTACATATCAGTATTTTCTTCTTACATTTTGAGTCGTTATTAATTTAAGTAAGCAATTATTTGGGTCCTAATTGAGCGCTGTGAATTTTCATTTTTTTTTCCTCCAATGAACCTTGAAAAACAATTGTTCTCTAAGATAGTGTCTTACTTGAACTATTAATCACCTTCAATGATTTTAGATGAACTTCCTTTTTAACAGTTACACCTATGTCAAATTAATTTTATATCAAGCATGTTTCCCTGCAATGATATCTTTCATCCTTATCCTTGATTAAAGGTTTACATGATTTTTGTCATGACTTACTCTTCACTTGACCCTCATAAGATTTTTTTTTCTCATTTCACAATCAGGTTATGTTTTACTGTTTGAATCTAAGAATCCTATTAAACTGTTTCTAAGTCACATGTTGCAAATCAGAACTGGTTGTGTGAATTCAGAACAAGCATAGAATGTCCCTAAGGAAAAAACTGTCTCTTCAGGAGATAATGAACACAGCTTCCTACTTTTACTAACACATTTGAAATCCCAAACTTGAAATTGAGATCTAAATTTTATTCAACATTTTAAAAATAAAAATGCACATAAACAGTTTTGATATGCAAGCTGTCACTTTAAAAACAACTTGAAAAAAATTTCACTCCTTTCCCTCAACAGTGGCCCTTTGCTAACTACAGAAAAGAGGAAAGGGGAACAGGATCAAGAAATGGAGAGAGAAAAATAGATTGGTGGAGAAAGGGAGAGAGGTAAAGGGTGGGGGCTGGGCAGGTAACATTTCAAAACGGGAAAAGTTCAATAGTTAGAAGTGTACATTAAACAAATATAAATTTCCTTTGATTACTGTGAGTGGGAGAAAGGGGGATGCTTTAAACATCTCTGCTTATATCTAATGACCCACACAAACTACATTAAAAGAACATTACAGCTGTTTCAGGAAATTCACAGTTCAGGGTGAAATATACCATATGTCCTCGATACCTACACACAACAGGGTGCCTTAAGACAGCTATTAGGCTGACTCCCTGTTGTGCCTAGGTACTGGAGGACATATGGTGCCTTTCACCCTTGACTAACGTTTCCTTCTTTTCATTGTTTCCTGCAGCAACTTGAGCGTCTTCTGAATGTTGTTCTTCAGCTGAAGGCAATTGAGTCTTCACCAACAACTATCCCCCACTACAATACACACATATGCCCAGAGTGATTTTTCTCTATATAATATACTGTACTGTACTTGGCAATACATACCCGTGACTAATCAATCTGGGAACAAGCTAAACATATAATGATGACTGCATTTCTATGTGTGGGCTGCAAAATAGAACAAGGTATAATCTCTAAATTAAAGATAGAAACATTATAGATACTGAGAGAAGAAACAAACAAGATGTGGTTAACCAAGAAGGATTACCAGGAATGAAGTATAAGTAATTCACTATTTTCCTCACCACTTGAAACAAAATGTGTTTTCTCAAATTCATTCCTAATGTTCAAGAAGCTACTTTCCATGAGCCTACTGAATCTAACAATATAAGAATCATTTTTCTTTGTTTTTCTCTTTCTCATGCAAACAAATATACATATATACACACTCAGAGTTTCAGCAGGAATGACAACAGGAAAAAAACAAGCTGTAATGTGGAAACAAATGCAAATGCTCTAGTAGTCCTTGCTACTTTCTTATACTACGGATATTTGTCCTTCTTCCCTGTTTACTGAAACTGATGTAGTTTACATGTGTCTCTCAGGGAGTGTGGTCTTATCCCAACCTCAAGATTCAATCTATTTTATTACATTGTGAGCACTGAATGTGATACAGCCAATAAGGTCTTAGGGTTTCTGTAGACACTGCTCCTGGAAAAGGCTCCCTCCCCATAAAAAGTAAGTCCAAGGAACTAGTCTCTTTTGCTGCAGGGTGCTGCCATGTCTGTGCAGTGCCTGGAACCCTGGCAGCATCTTGAATACAGGACAGACGTCAAAGAAGAAAGAAGAAAACAAACCAAAAAAAAAACCCCTCACGTTATGGGACGCCTGGGTGGCTCAGTCGGTTAAGCGGCTGCCTTCGGCTCAGGTCATGATCCCAGGGTCCTGGGATCAAGTCCCACATGGGCTCCCTGCTCAGTGGGAAGCCTGCTTCTCCCTCTCCTGCTCCCCCTGCTTGTGTTCCCTCTCTCGCTGTCTCTCTGTCAAATAAATAAATAAAATCTTAAAAAAAAAAAAAAAAAACCTCACTTTGGCCCTTGCTGATATTGTTGAGGCCCCAATCAAACCAAATCTAGAACTTCTTACTATAACTTCATGACACACATTTAAATCAGTTGAATCACACTGTGACTTTTTTCCTTTGAAAGATATACTACAGGATATGAACATATCTTCTGACCATATTTGTTGAAGACCAAAGTTTAATATAATGCTCATGTATACATAAAATTCCCCCAGATAGCCATAGCTTGAAATGTTTATATCTCATGCATATTCAGAGTGAGAAATATTGTTTAATTCTACCTGGTTTCTTGGTATGTGAGACTAGGCTAATCCATTTCTTTTGTTCACTTCTTTTACTCACAATTGGGAGATTCATATAAAGAAAAAAGACATAAGCCTTACTCTTTTTAAATAACATTTTAAGAAAGTACATTTATCAGATTTTAACCACTTGGCTTTCAGAAATACTGCAAAACTACCATCAATCGTATTCATTTTGGTCAGAAGGAGAAAAAAAACTAAAATATTTCAGCCTTCTCCCCTCACTTACCCAATCATCTAGTCCTAACTCCTTTTCCTCTCACCAAATCCCTAAAGAAATAGTACTAAATCAGGATGACTGGGTGGCTCAGCCGGTTAAGCATCTGCCTTCAGCTCAGGTCATGATCCCAGGGTCCTGGGATCGAGCCCCACATTGGGCTCCTCGCTCAGCAGGGAGCCTGCTTCTCCCTTTCCTGCTCTGCCTTCCGCTCCCCCTGCTTGTGTGCTCTCTCTCTCTCTCTCTTGCTCTCTATCCCTCTGACAAATTAATAAAACCTTAAAAAAAAAGTACTAAATTGAGAAAGTACGGAGAGAAGGGAAAAGGATAAAAAAGGGGAAAGGCGGCAAGAAAAGAAATTGAACAAGAAGAAAAGGAGACCAGTGGGAGAGGTGAGAAAAGGTACTACATGTCTTCAGGGAGACATAACTAACTGCAGGGTGGCTGCATGCCGTGGATAACCTATGCTTGGTCACCCAGGAAGAAGCCCCAGGGACACTGAAAGAGACCTAAGAATATGTGCCCAGTGTATTTCAAAGGGGAGCCCTGGTGGGGATGGAACACAAGGCGGCTTAGAGCAGAAGGCAGGATACTTGGGGGGAAAGGAATGAGTTGAAGTCAGAGTGCTGCTATTTTTTCTCAATGTGCGTGTGGTCTTGGCCAATTGACCTAACCTAACCTTCAACTGCTTATGAAGAATCCTACATAGGAAGAATCATACTTAAAGCAGAGCACTGTGGGAAGACAAAACAAGATCACTCACTCAAAACACATACTGAAATGCGTAATTCACCTGTTCAGCACACCCTCCAATCTTCTGTCTCAGCAGGCCTGAGACACCATTTCCTGGGAGCTGGTGAAGGTTTCCAGCTGGGCTGTAAAGACTCTTGCCAGGATTGGCCCTGAGTATTTGCTCAGAGAAAATTAAGATGAAAATATCCTAAATGTATTTAACTATCTTAACTTGCCAAAATATGTATTTTTTCCATGTCATGTATGACTTATTCCTAAACCATTAGGAGTCCTCTAAACCAGATATGTCCACCAGCCCCCTCCCCCAAAGCAGAACCTAATCATGAGAAACCAGGATTCTGTTTAAAGCAATCTACATATTGACTGAGAAAGAATTAGAGCCCTATCAGCTAATTCTCAGGCCAGAAAAGATTCAATACATATTTTCAACTGGGCAGAGGGAGCTATATTTGAGTCACTGGTATAGAAATATATCAACCTCACTTTTGCCAAATTATCCATTCAATAACTGTCAAGTTTCATTACTGTCATTCACATGAGGTGATTAGAGGCAGGTGAGCACTATATATCCCTTTTTCCCAACAGCCTCATTATCAAATGGGACATGAGCCTAGGCTACACTTGAGTAAGAAAGAGAAAAAGGAAAAGAAAAAGAATAGGAAGAACCCAAATCTCAGAGGCTAAAATAACAAAGGCTTATGTCCCTTGGAGGTTGACTAAGAGCTCTGGCCTTGTCCTTGTCATTCTCACTTGGAGACCTAGACTGACAGACAGCAACTAAAAGGAACATTGCCAGAGGCCATGCAGAGAGCAATGAGAAAGAATTCTAGAAGGTCTTGTAGCAGCAACTGAATGTTCAATCAAGAAGTGACTCTCACAACTTACTAACCATGAACATCCGGATGCAAAGTCCTATGGAAGATGAAGAGGCAGAAGCATTCAGTGCAAAACAGTAGTGATTGCCTCCGTATTTCACAATGAAATCAAATCTTAGAAAAATTTGCCAAATAGGCAAAAGTTATTAGCAATTAGGCACAAAATGAGTCAAGTAATAATTTTTTATGTTTAACTTTTTTTTTAAAGGTTTTATTTATTTATTTGAGAGAGAGAGTGAGAGAGAGAAAGAGCACAGGAGGGGGGAGCGGGAGAGGGAGAAGCAGACTCCCTGCCGAGCAGGGAGCCCGATGCAGGACTCGATCCCGGGACTCCAGCATCATGACCTGAGCCGAAGGCAGTCGCTTAACCAACTGAGCCACCCAGGCGCCCTAACTTTTTTTTTTTTTTTTTTAAGTTAGTCCTACAGTCAGGTCAGAAAACATATTCCTGCATGAAGTAGGGAGAACACAGAACCAATGAATCTCTAGACCTGATCTAAAGGTATTTACGTGCTGAGCTAGCTGGATTATCTGAGTGGTATGACCCAAATAATTACGGTGGCAGAGCCAATGACATATCTTAAACATTATTCATTTCATCCTTTAAAAAGTTATTTCTAGAAAACCATACACTAATTTGTTGTAGATATCTATAAGAATCTTTGAAAAACAATAGCCCCCTCTGGCAGAGGATTTCTGTTTAGCACATATCAAATGCACATTGAGTTCTTTTGCTGCAAAACAAGTCACCTTAAAATTCAGCAGCATGCAACCATAAACGAGTATTTGTTATGCATCTATAGAGTTCAGCTCATCTCAGGTGAGTTCTTCGTTTATCTGTGGGTTGGCTCTGCTCTACAATTCTCTTTCTCCAAGAATAACAGACCGCCAGGAATGCCTTCTCTGGCTATGGCAGAAGCACAAAAACTCAGTAAGAAAAATGCAAAGTGTCTTGAAACCTATGCTAAGAATGGCACACTGTTACTTCCACCTTCTTTGCTGGAACAAAGCAAGTCACATGGCTAAGGCCAGAGTCAAAAGGTAGGGAGGTTCTCCCTAGTCATGGTGGGAGGTCATTACAAAGTTACACCCCAAGCCATGGATATAAGCATGGGTTAGTCATTACTGCAATCTAACACATACCCCTACCGAACAGATCATTTTTAACTCACATGAGTATACATCCCTTTGTTTTCATACTAGTTTTTAAGTTTCAAAATTCCTACTGCCTCTAGTGGATTCTGGTATGTGCAGAACCCCACCAGCATGACTCCTAACCAGGGTCTCTGACAATCACTGCTTTAGTAAAAATCAGTAGTCTCTGATAGCTCTAAAAAGTGTTTCAGCAGAACGAAGAAAAGGAATTAGACCATCCTACAAGCAACTTGAAGCAGAGTAAGGACTCAAGATAACGGACTTAATTCTATAGCTATTTTGAGTTAAGATCAAAGACAGTCAAACCTCAGAATGTGAAACAAAAAGTGATATGCTTTTTTGTCCCTTTCATGTATAAAGTTATACAGATGACTTATATTTGTTTGACCATACACCTGCAGTTCTTGCTTTGCAGAGATGAGGTTAATAGGGAAAAAAAAAAAAAAAAAAAAGGTTCTCTGTGAGATGTTTAAAAATCAGTGAGCTGGAATGATGCTACAGAGTACATAAATTTCAGAAAGAATAAAAAGAATCTAAAGAGAATTTTAACTTTGCTTGATATCTGGTCAAATTGTCATCATAAAAGCCTGCTGGTGGGGAGAAGGTTATGGGGAGTGACAAGGTGCTAAGTTCTCTTGAGCATGGAGTCTCAGAATAAACTAGAATAATGCATGTGGTTATCTTTAAAACTTTAAGATGTATCATCATTTTCTCTGAATTTTATTAAGCAAATTTAAAGTTTACTGGCAGCAGATAAAAGCTGATATCATAACCTGGTCCATGTTGGTTTCTGCCAGGCAATGGATATCTAACAGTGATTTTGTACAGGAAGCATATGCCCTCTTAATTACACAAAGCATTAAGTTACTTACAGAAGAATTGGGAACCATATGGTCCATTAGAATCAAAAGTCAGAAGGTAATGGAGAAGAGGATTTCTGTGTTTTCTAACTAAATGGAGTTACTATGCAATAGGAAGTTCTTTTCACGAACTAGGAACCGGTGCAGAATTTCATCTTTTCATTTGGCTCATTCAAAGGCTCTCTACATTATTCTAAGAATGGCTGTAGGAGTGCAACACCCACCTTGATTGTTTTGGCCTTATTTGTCACATCTCTGGAACAGCACTTACTAGATTGCATCCTGATGTCACTGTTTATTTACTCACAGAAGCCTGGGCTCTTCTAGGTCAAGGGCTCCAGCTTATGTACCTAACCTTACTCTTGGCAAATTCTTACTTAAGGCTGAGCTGTCTCCAATATCTCCAAGACTGGACGAAGCTTATCCCAAAGCTAACATTATATTCCTATACAGAAAGTTGGCATCTTGTAAAAAGAAAAAAAAAATATGAATATCATTTGCTTCCTATATATAGTGGATCCTGATGATGAAGGAAATTGAATGACCAAAAAGCATCTACTGCTTTAGAAGGTTAAAATGGACCAAGTAGCTTTATTTTGAAATTGATATCTGTACCAAGATTAATTTTTAAGACCTATTTAAAAAAAAAAGACTTTAATAAGTCATTTTAATTTCTAAGTCACAAGAAACCTGTATTTACAGTACATTCTCAATTGTGTAATGTTGGAACAAGTTTTGTTCTAGATTTTACAATATCTGCATAGTTATGGTCCTTGTGAAGACGCAGACACAAGAAAGAAGGTAAGCCTTGATTTTGACCTCAAGTTTGTGGTGGAAAGGTAAAAAAGTTAAACATGCTGGCCTTCTGTTTTGCTTTGCAAAGCATTTCAGAATGGGGGACAAGTTATGGGGAGCAAAATCACCCTATTCTCCATCACATAAAAGCATTTTACTTCATTCTTTAACAGTATTTCATTAAGTTCAAAGAGATATTAGAAACACCTTTAAAAAAGAGAAGAAAAAAGAAAAACACTTTTTAGTGTTTTTTTATTTACAGTGTTTCTTACAAAAATCAAATCTGTCCTAGTCCTGAAACATTAGAATGACATTTTTAAACAAAGGAAAGGATTTAAATGAGTCTCACTAATCATTTCGACAAATAAAAACAAAAATAATTTAATATTGCCATTTTTCAAAGTTGTGAGGTTAAGTAGTCTTTTTAATGTCAAAACTATGCCAGGGGCTATCTCGCATAAAGCAATCATAATGTGTCTGTATGTTAAATAAAAAATGGATGAAAAAAAATAAAAATAAAAATAAATGGATGATGGTAGAAACATACTGAAATCAACAATTCCTTAAAATAAATGTGCAATTTTATTAACTACCGCATCACGAAAATGCACGCTTATACATCTGCAAAAATAGCATATGTGTTTGTGTGTGTGTGTACAAGGTTAGGACAAGCAGACAATTCTTAATATGCATATAATTTTGGAAGCAGTTTTTAATAATTTTGATGCCTGTTGTCTCTGAGGGCTCCATATGTTAAAATTCACTGAAAGGAATATGTGTAAGAAAGTAGTAGTACAAAGACAGCATTTCGCTCTAATGTGGGAATTTATTGATTACATTTTAGTGGCTTTTGCCAAATGTGATCATAACACCTAGTGGTTCCATTTCACTGGGTTTGAGGTTATGAAAAGAGTCTCTTCCTGAAATGCATTCCCAGGTTCACTGCCACACTAGCCGTTGCCAAGCAAGCCAGGAGGTCTCAGGGTGCAACTGTTTGTGTTACATTCAGTATTTCTTGGAGAATAAAAATATTAAAAGACAGTATAAAGACAAGGTGACCTTATGTGTGGGCCTCATACTACATACATCTCAAGGAGCATAAAATTAGGGGAGAAGGTGAAGAATTACAAATATGGGTAAAAGGTTTCTTCAAATGTAAAGAATTAAGCATATTACTTACAATTAGCATTGTTATTTAAAGTGGAAAATTTATTTCTCCGTTTTATTTATCTTATTCCCAAATATTTATTTTATTCTCAAATTCATTTTGTCAATTCTGAGAAAAAAAATGGCCTTTGAAATTTAAGTAATTAAAAGACAAAAATAAAACTAAAGAAGCACAGAATTGAAAGGTTATATTATCTTTTCCATAATAACACCTTATAGATGTTAATAATAAAAATTTATGTGGTACAAAGGTCTCCTCCATAATGTGTTTTGAGCCCTATGTTACATTTCTACTATAATTATACACCACAGCCTGCATTTTAGCTATACCAAACTATAGGCAGTTATCAAAATTGGTATCCTTATCCCCATCTTTACACCTGCTGTGCCTGGAATTTTCTTGGTAACTTCTTATTCATATTTCAATCTCAGATCAAATGAGTCCATTTTCTGAAGCCCATCCAGGCTTTTTTGGGCATTAGTTACTGCCCCTCACCACACAATATAGTTGCTGCCCCTCACCACACAATACCACATGCTCCCTCTGCTATACTTCCTATGACATGGAAAAGTCAAGATTGTCATTCTTTTCACTAGATTGTAAGCCTCTAAATATAGATAAACACTACACTAATCTTTGCATTTCCAGTACCTAACACATAATAGGCCCCATAGAATAAAGTCTCATCAAGTAACATGTATATATTTGAGACCAAACCAGCCAATTTATCACAAATGGAAAGTATACATCAAAGATATCAATGTTTGCAAATATACTATTTTTAACAAATCTTAAATGAAAAAAGTGTAGAAAATTTCAACTCCTCTATTTTAATACAAAACAGTATTTTTCAAAGGTAAATACGTATCTAAATTTGCATAAAAGTAATATAATCAGCCTATTATATTATGCCTCTATTTTTTAAAAAAAATTTAAAGATTTTATTTATTTATTTGAGAGAGAGAGAGGGGGAGAGACAGAGCATGAGATGGGGGAGGGGCCTCTATAAGATCATTATAATACACTGACATCAATATTTATCTTTCTAAAGTGAAGTGCTAGCTTTACACAACCTATAAACTCCCCAAGTATATAGTCCATGCCATAGAACTTCATGTCGCATCAAACTAACTCAGTCACCTACAAAAATAAACACCAATAAATGCTTAATTGTACTGATGTTGATGATATGCAAACTGGCATGTATTCTCTAATTTTTATGTAATGTAAATAATTATATGTTGTTTTCTTGTTTGGATGCCTTCGTATTCTGTAGTCCAGTTAATAATCACAGAGTAACTGCTTCTTTTGTCTAAATTCTTTTTCTAGCCCACTGCCTGAGAACATTTTACTTATATTTGAAGATTCAACCTACCCCTTCCCAGGCAAATTGTCTCTTCCCAACCCTAACCCAAACTAAATTAAACACTCCCAACTCTGTGTTCCCACTGGACTCAATAATATGTACATCACACTGGACTATAATGGTTATCTCAAAATAGGACTCCTTTCCTTGAAAAAGGCCATGCGGTCTTCATTTGTATATCCCCAGAGACTCACACAGTACTCTGCCCATTGTAGATTCTCAATAAATATGAGTTTAATGAACTAATGAATGGATGATGTTAAAGAAATCAGCATGCTAGTGCTATTTCAGTAACATCATATGACTGTCTAAGCAGAAAACCATGAGCAAAATCAAACATATAACGCTGCTTCCAAAATACTGTTTAATCACTGCACACCACCTGAATTTTAAGCAGTAGTCGAAGTCCCTTGAGTACTGTAGAAACTCAATAAGTAATAAAAAAGGATGAAAAGGCTATTTTACTAAATTGACTACATATTCTACACCTTGATCTTTTTGAGAAAAACACATTCACATCAAAGTAAATATCACTGACATAATTAAAACTCAAAGATCAAAAATATGTTCATAGTTATTATAGCATACATTATTAGGATATAAAGAGGATATAAATCTCTTGCTTTCATGATATCCTATAGAAATTGGGAAGAAAGTTCATATTTGCATATCAATGTGAGTCACCAAAAGGAACAGTTATAGAAAGAAATCTTTATGTATCATAAGGGGAAAAAGAAAGATTCTTTGAAGCCATATTGTTTAGTAGAAGTCAAGAAATGGTTGAATAAAAATGTCATTCAGGGGCGCCTGGGTGGCTCAGTCGTTAAGCGTCCGCCTTCGGCTCAGGTCATGATCCCAGGGTCCCGGGATCGAGCCCCGCATCGGGCTCCCTGCTCCGCGGGAAGCCTGCTTCTCCCTCTCCCACTCCCCCTGCTTGTGTTCCTGCTCTCGCTATCTCTCTGTCAAATAAATAAATAAAATCTTTAAAAAAATAAAATAAAATAAAATAAAAATGTCATTCAGGCTCCTCTCAAATACACTTACTGTAAATCAATCAATCAATCAATCAGTCAATCTTTCAAATGTGACCCAATTGCCACCTTATCTTTAATCAGCTTGGAACACAGCTCATAATAAAGTTACAAGAAAATACTTGGCACTGGCTCACATTGCGGGTCTCAAACTCTTGGCCAGCAAACCATAGGGCTTTAGGACATACAGATTTTTGTTGTGATAATGGAACAGTCTTTGACAGAGTCTTGAAACAAGGTAAATGACAATAAAAAAAAACAGCCCAATACCCAGTGTCTTGCAAAGTGCTGCTTCATCTCACTCTCCATGACATGAATTTGAGTTAGGGACCACTGACTTAAATAGAACTTCTGTTTCCTCCACATCCCTCTGTGCACCAATCCCCTCCCCCACTGCTACAAACAACATGGTCAATTCCGTGGGGAAATAAAAAAAACTAGACTGCTTCGATTTCGTTCACAGTGATATACTTGGTTTTTCGCACCGTATCTACCCTATAGAGTAAACACTCAAAAATGGCCATTGAATGAATTAGCAAGTAAATAACTGAATGAATAAATAAATATCACCATGTTATATAGTAAAAATCACTGGAGAAAATGAAATGTTTAGTGGCACACTAGTTAGAAACCTATTTCATATGTGGGGCTTTTGGAAAATGTTACAACTATTTTCTTCCCATAATGTACTATATTTGCAGGCATGTATTATATCTGTATCCCATTCCCTCCTGACAGGTAAGGAACTATGGTATGAAAGATAAAGGAGAACAAGGTGAGAGAACAGATTAAAACAAAGAAGAACAAGATCACTGATCACAATTTTAACAGTCAACAAACAAAACAGAAACCAACTTAAAAATGGTTAATATTCATTTTTATTGATAAAACTCTAGTGAAGATATGGTCAGGTATGTCAGCAGAATATAACTGAATTCTGGAGGAAGAAGGTGCTGGAAGCTATTTGTAAGTGCTCTGTAATTCAGGTGGCTCATGCTCATCAATGTGTGGCCATATTCAAATGAAGTCCATTATTTTGCTAAGAAACAGGAAGGAAACATTTCTCATTTCTGTTCTTTCATATAAGCTTTAGCAACTTAAGTAAAACCCTAAAAGCACTTCAATATATATTTTCCCTGGTGGTCTTGAAGTTATATATTAAAAGCAAACATATTCTTTACATGTTTTCTCCACATTTCCTTGTTCATGTAAATCAAGGTAAAATAGAATTTGACAATGTTCTACCTCAATTCTAAACAGAATGTGTTAAATGTATGAATAAATTTTTCAGGGCTCAGATTCTGAGAAAGAAAATTGGTCTGTTGGCTTAATTATAGAGGAAATACGAACATTTATTCAATCCATCTTTAACAGTTTAGTTAAAAGCATAGTTTTGAAACATATATATTTTATTGTGCTTACATCTTACAACTGGAATGAGAAACGGTCTCTACAGCAAACACAGATATTTCCAAACTAGGAATTGTTTGCTCTTTTCTGTGTTTACAAATGCTTTGTTGGCAAATGTTGAACTTTTTATCATAACATTCCTGAATAATGCAGTAGCAAGATCCTATTTGAACTGTTTATCTGTGTCAAACTTTGCATTTTTCTCATCCATTACAACCAGAAAGCCAAATTCTTAGTACTTCCTTGCCATAGAACTTTCTGTAGGAAAACAGCAGAAACTACTTATAGTTTGTTTTTTGTTTTTTTCCCCCTATAGATAACTAAATTCATTGAAAAGAGGAAGCCATTGTCTCAGAAGGAGAGGTTAACAGAAGGAAATGTTTTTAGAAATAGGAGAAAAAGAGGAAGATTTCCTCCTGGTATATGCAGAGTCAGGATGCCTGGTGGTCTACACTGGGTAGATATGTTCCCAAGTACTACAACCGCTGGTCACAGGGAGCTTTCCAAAGCCTCAGAGAAGAGTGGCTTCATGGTGCTAATCCCAGGCCTCAAGCTCCCAGCTTTGTGCAAGTATGACCAAGAATGGCACAGAAATTTCAAAACTAATGAACACGGGGAGAAAAATGGGCTGAAATACTCTCAGCACAAACATTATATTATCAGGTTGAAGTAAAAAATGGTTAAGCCTTAATTAACATATCATAGTTTAAATTTCTTAAGAAAATTTAATGCTACAGATCTTGGCTAACTAACTACAGTGAAGTATTATTTTTGATCTAATTATTCAGATTGTACCCATATAATACCATACTGGAATAGAGGGTTTGCATATATATGTTTCTTCAGACAAGAAGGATCCTGACCAGATTAGGGGTTATGTATATACAGAATAACCAAACCAGATAATTTATTTTACTACCTCTATTGATCAAAATAAATGAAGTCACCTGACCTTGAATCCATATGGCCCACAGACAGAAGACATTATAAAATTTAGTTTATTAGTGAACATGAAAATTAAATAGGTCAAATATGATCCAAATATGATTTGCATGTCTATTTTCCCTATGTTTTGATTTTGGAAAATTCTAAATCTTAAATTAATGATACTAACTGATCTACCCCTTATACCTCCGAATGCTTTGAGTTTTTTAAAGGTATGTAATGTTTCTTCTACATGTATTTTAAGACAGATCCAGTTTTTATGCTAGCCTCATAGTAGGCACCTGATCAACATACACTGAAAGAATAAATAATACCCTGGTAATAAATTATCATTGTAAAATATTCACATACTTTGGAAGTACTTAGAGAAAAACATGAAAACTTCCCTTTATTCCCCTTAGATGAAAGCACTGTTGAGTTAGTGTTCTTTATATTCATTCCCATGCTTTTGCATAAACATGTATATGTTCATGTATCCATATTTTTACCTAAATGAGCTCAAACTACAGATTCTTCTGTAACTTGTTTTTATGGGTTGCATGGTGTCCCCAGAAAGATATGCTAAAGTCCTAACCTCCAGTGGCTATGAATGTCAGTTTATGCAGAAATAGGGTCTTTGTAAATGTAATCAAGTTCAAATGAGGTCATTAAGGTGAGCATAATTCAATGTGAGTGGTGAAGAAACAAAGATACCAAGACACAGAGAGAGAATGCCAAGTGATGACAGAGGCAAGCCAAAAAATGCCAGGGATTGCTGGTGCTACCAGAAGCTAGGAAGAGGCAAGGAGGGATCCTCCCCTCTAGGCTTTGGAGGAAGCATGGCCCTGACAATATATGGATTTTGGATTTCCAGCCTTCAGAACTGTGAGAAAATAAATTTCTGTTGTTTTAAGCCACCTAGTCAGGGAATCTGTTATGGCAATCCTAGGAAACTTGTTTTTTCACAAATAATAATATTTGGATATCACTCCTAGTTTCCATAACATTGTATATAGTTCTCTCCTATTTTTTGTACAATTATACTTACTGCAACACATTTTTAACACAGTTTTTGTTGTTGTTGTTTTGTTTTGTTTTACTCAAAGCTAATGAATGGCCAGCACTTTTTAAGGTTTCTTTGTGAGCATGTTTCACAATTTAGAGAAAGCATGTTTTGCCTAAAGTGAATGTACTTGAATATCAAACTTTGCAAACATGTATCAAAACTCCCAATTCTCATAAATGTAAACACAGCCAAACATGTGCTCTCAGATGTTCATTTCAATAACGTTGTGAACTTAACACTACTTGGATTTATTTTCCCCTTGAAATTTAAAACATTAGATCAGCCTATCACTAGTAGGTTATTTGTGGATAGAAATAATCTTTCTCTCTCCTCACTCATGTTTTTGTTAAAATGTATTGTACGGGCTATAACGTCAACCACTGAATGAATTTCCATAAACTGAATAAAGCTATATAATGAGAATATAGATGAGGAACGGGTACATTATCAGCACTCCTGGAACCATTTTCTAGTTTCTCTTTAGTCATTACCAACACCTGCCCCAAATTTGGGGGGTTTATCTGTTATAAACCAAAACTGTTTCGTAATTAAGTGTTATTTATTTTTTTAAAGATCCATTTATTGGGCGCCTGGGTGGCTCAGATGGTTAAGCGTCTGCCTTCGGCTCAGGTCATGATCCCAGAGTCCTGGGATCGAGTCCCGCATCGGGCTCCCTGCTCCTTGGGAGCCTGCTTCTCCCTCTGCCTCTCTCTCTGTGTCTCTCATGAATAAATAAATAAAATCTTCAAAAAAAAAAAGAAAAAAAAAGATCCATTTATTTATTTGAGAGAGAGAAAAGGAGAGAGGGTGCGGGAGGGGGGGGGGGGGGGGGGAGAGGAAGAGAGAGAAAGAATCCTTAAGCAGACTCCCTACTGAGCATAGAGCCCAACATGGACCTTGATCTCAGGACCCTAAGATCACGATCTGAGCCTAAATCATGAGTCAGCACTTAACAGACTGAGCCACACAGATGCCCAATTAAGTCTCAGTTCAAGCTCAGTATTTCTAAGTGTTATAGCCAGTAGTCCACCAACCCACAGGGCTCTGCTATATTCTCCTGCACATTTCCTGCCACAGGAAACCACTACCACCCCAGAAACCCACTCTGTTCCCTCCTGCCCCTGAATCACTGCTTTTCACATTCTTCGTTTCCTAAACACCCTTCCCTACCCTACTGCCTTTCTCCCCCGGCTGGCTTGTGCAGCCTCACTTCCTCCAGACCTCTTCCTACTCCGTTTTCAGTGCTCTGTCGGGGTCCCCTTTTAAGTCCTTCCGGAGCATGCTTTTCTTTATCAGCACTGTAGCATTCACCACACTTTCAGAAAATCGCCCGGGTTCTTCTGTTGACTGCTCCCTCCCTCAAAAAGACCACC
>NW_023270825.1:17814818-17884818 GCF_011800145.1 Mirounga leonina | reverse complement strand
TCTCTAAATTTTCAATGTCATGATCCTCAAGGATAAGCACTGAATGTTGTCAACTGACATGTTTAAACTCACTGCTTATATGAGCAAGCTCATATAATATAATACAAATATTAACCATCGGATGCCTGGTTGGCTCAGTGGGTTAAGCCTCTGCCTTTGACTCAGATCATGATCCCAGGGTCCTGGGATCGAGCCCCACGTTGGGCTCCCTGCTCAGCAGGGAGTCTGTTTCTTCCTCTCCCTCAGCTCCTCCCCCTGCTCATGCTCTTCTCGCTCACTCTCTCTCAAATAAAAAAAAATCTAAAATCATATATATATATATATGTATATATATATGTATATATATATGTATATGAACCCTCTAAGGGAGTGGGGTTCAAAGTAAGTAGAAGCCGCTGTGAGAAGGTTTACTGAGAACATTGTCACTATCTCATTCCTCTCTCAGAAGTGCTGAACTGGGGAAAATTGAATTTATGGTGAATATCGAGTGAGCTAAGGCCAAGGCTGAGATAACAGTCAGTGGTGTGGAGAGAGTGGGTTAAAGGGAGTGCCTTAGAAGTCAGAGATCAAGAGCAAGCATGAGAGGCTGATAAAGCCATCCAGAGCTAGGAAACGTGTAGCAGCTGAGGGTCACCACCTCCCAGAAGACACCGAACCAGGAAACTATTTAAAAGTATGAAAGCAGCCATCACTCTGTGGAGATGGGCAGATCTGGAAATCCAGGACAAGCTGACTTCAATGGAAAGCTTCTTTTACTCTTTCTGCTATAGGAATTGTTCAAACTATAACACATTCTTGGGGCTTTGCCCTAGGAAGCCACGTGGCTATGGTGCCACATCTGACAATCGTTAAGGACTCTCAGCTATCCCCATAAGGTAAAATCCCTGTCTGTTCTAAATCCCTCAAGATTAAAACTTTTAATCAACTGGCTACAGTTCAAACAAGGAAGACTTTCGAGACTCATATAACAAACTGGGTTGTATAGTCTGCAAAGAGAATTAATAATTTTAGGATTTGATTCATGCCAGGACAGAGAAAAAGTTCCAAAAGCCAAGGGAACTACACACTTTATAACATAGTTATTTCCCACAACGAATATGAGCAACAAAACTTGAGCAGGGATACAATAGGGATGGGAATGCATGAAGAAGAATAGCATCTGCAGTTTTATTAAAAATGCATATTAACCCAGATTAAAATTACATGGTCTATCAATCCTCTTGTTTCAGAGTATGTTGAATGCCAGCTGGGTTCAAAGAAAAAAATTACCTTTTTCCCTCCCTGCTAAGCTCTAATGTTGCATGGTTTGCCAGGTGCATGAGGGACTTGATCTGTCCCTGGGGAACGCAGAACAGGCCAAGAACGGGAGTTAGATACCTGACCTGAGTTCTGAGATGGCTCAGAATCAACTCAACTTGCACCCAAAACTGGAATGTTTTTCAAGGTGTGGTTGTCAGCGCTCACAGATAGGTGCCTTTCTCACTATACAGTTGGTTGTTACAGAAAAAAACAAACAAACAATACAGAGAAGCCAGAAAGCCACACTGAAGTCAATCAGCCTCCTGCAACAGAAGAGATGAGGCCAGATATTTGATGCAATTATGTAACTGTCTCAGGTAAAGAGATTTGCTTAAACCATTATGTCAATTATCTGAGTGTATAGAAATAATTCTATGCCAAAGAGCTTTATCAAAGTTAACAAGGCATTAATCTATTAATTCAAATAGAACATTAAGAAGACTGAGTTTGAATCTAAAACCTGATATTTTGATTTGTGCAATGAGGCAAGAGTTCTGTTTTAATTTCTTCAATGATGTTAAATTTGACTATATTGCACGAAAGGGACTAAACGCTTCTGATCCAAGTAAATCATGATTGTGTAACACAGATTTTAAAGTTAAAAAAAAAAAAAAAACTTACATAATAATACAATTTGAACTTCTGCAGGAGCAGAAGTGTCATTTTCAATCTGTTATTTATGAAACTGACCCAAATACATGAAATATTAGACAATTCCTCAGAAAAATTGTTTCAGGCACTGTTTGCCCTGAATAGAATGTTTAAAACTGTGTCTTAAAATTTCTCAGATGTATGAAATTTCTCTGGTCTCTCAATTTTGAATTTTTAGGAATATAATGTGCTAATAACCAAAATGATTCCTCTAGTGAGACCCCATAATGTCAACACATTTTGCATTTTGTGAACCCCCTTTTATGTTAGGAATTTTCCACAACTTCAGCTAAGCAGAATAAGCCTACAGGGAGAAATATACTTTTTGAATTCTCCAATTTTTTAGAAGATTTTGGGTAGGTAACAATTTCTGCTTATTTGCATTTGTAATTAAGCATTACTTTCTAGAGCAATTTGTTTTTTAGGCTATCTCTATCATTCTGATTCTCCTAGGGTAAGAAACAATTTTCTTGTTTCTTCTCTCTCTCCATCGCTCTTTCTCTCTCTCTCTCTCTCTCTTTTTCCTTGCAGTAATAGTAATAATAGCAGTGGTATAGCCATGAGGTAGAAAATAGAAGTGTACCTTTGAAAGTTACCAGATTTAGGGCGCCTGGGTGGCTCAGTTGGTTAAGCGACTGCATTTGGCTCAGGTCATGATCCTGGAGTCCCGAGATCGAGTCCCACATCGGGCTCCCTGCTCGGCAGGGAGTCTGCTTCTCCCTCTGACCCTCCTCCCTCTCGTGCTCTCTCTCATTCTCTCTCTCGCAAATAAAAAAAAAAAAAAAGAAAAGAAAAGAAAGAAAGAAAGAAAATGCTTTAAAAAAAAAAAAGAAAGTTACCAGATTTAAAGAATCTATGACCCAGTATATATAAATATGACTTCAGGGGCGCCTGTGTGGCTCAGTCGTTAAGCGTCTGCCTTCAGCTCAGGTCGTGATCCCAGGGTCCTGGGATCGAGCCCCGCATTGGCCTCTCTGCTCCGCGGGAAGCCTGCTTCTCCCTCTCCTACTCCCCCTGCTTGTGTTCCCTCTCTCGCTGTGTCTCTCTCTGTCAAATAAATAAAATCTTAAAAAAAAAAAAAAAATGACTTCAGACTCTCCTTAAATTAGGAGAAACCATGACCTAGGGTAAATCTTTTTTTTCCCCCATTAAAGCTATAGTTTTTATCAGCTGGTTGACCCATTATAGAAAGGAGAAAATTTCAGAAGTGTTTAGAAAATGACAGGTAAATAGGTAACTGTTGTAGTAGGTTATTGAGAGAACATGACTGCTGCTTGACTTATGAGCTGGACCCAGCCCCTTATCATCTCCCCCGTCCTTGGAATGTATGCTCTGCCCACCATTCCCATAGTGCGAGCTACCTTCAAGGATGCAGCTTTGAGAGATCAATGTGTTGTTGAGGCTACCTGGACAGTAGATGTGGTGACTGAACCCAGGTAAGGCCTCAGTATAAACTTTTAACATTCTGGCTGGTAGGTATGGAGATCTACTCACCTTTCAGCTGTCCACGACAAACTTTGTATGTAATTTCCTTTGCTTATTAAACAAAGTGCCCTGTCTCTTTCTTCCATCTCTCCTTGACATCGAGTAAGGGGGCAAGTTTCAGATTTCACTTGGGAAACTCCCAACATCTGGCACCAACAATAATTAACTCCAACTTTACCTAACACACCTTAAGACAAAAGATTTCACCATAGGTGTGACTCTAGGTAGCACACTTGAGTTTTGTGACCTTTAATCGCTGCAATTAACATCAAGATTTCCAAAATGACCTCTAAACCTTTTATTTTTGTTTTGTTTTGTTTTCCTTTTCAACTTCCTGAGAAGATAGCCTGTTTTTAGTACAGGTATTAGATCTGGGCTCCTCACATGTTTTTCTTATGTACCCCTCTTATTAGTACTACTTGGGTAACCAAATTGTTATCTGATTGATGGCACCAAAGGATCTTCAGTGTTACTTCGAAGTACTTCTTTTTTTTTTTTTTTTTCCTCAAAATGTCTAACATATTTAGAACACTGTCATTAACTTACGACTTGGGCAAAAAGTTGGTACTACATAGAATGCCCCTGGGCAGCCCACCTTTTATGTCTGCATTAGCATATGCCTTGTGTTCTGCTCTCCAAAGTCTTCAGGGAGAGCTAAAAAATAATCTTATACACCACATTCCACTTAATTAAAATCTTATCTAATTAGCACATTCCCTAAACTAAAGAACATGAACTAGCTCTTAATCCAAGACATAGGCTATCATAAAATAATAAGCTTTTGCCATAAGCAAAATATATAATTCACACCCACACCCATCAGTTGGTGCTAACCTGTGAGCCAATCCTCATCTAATGAAAACATGAGATATTTGACAAAGTATACTGCTTTGTCAGCCCCATTCCCATTTTTGCTATGCTACAAAAATCTTAATATATCAATCCTATCCCCCTCAATATGAAAAGGAAACACCTACTCCCAGCTAAGTGCAAAAATTTCCGAGACCAATCCTTCAGAGTGTTTCATTATAAGTGAGTAGAAACCTCTACATTTGATTAAAATAAAAGTTGAACACACTGATATAAATTATTGTAGAACACAAGAAGGGTTCATAAAAGCTAGAGAGACTCATTAGATTATAGAAATGATTTTATAAGAGAAATGATTCTCTCCCCTGATTTAAATGTTTTATGTACATATATGTGAGCATGATTATGACTTTAAAGTTTATGCAGGAAACATCTATTCTTCCCAGCTCTGATTTTTTAATTCATGATATTTTCACATTTCCTTTTGCCTTTGTTCTGGCATTTAGCTCTCCGGAGCCATTATTCAAAGTGATACTCAATAGCCCCAATAAGAAAGCAACATCTTTCAGTAATGCACATGACTGCTTAATGATGCAAGATCATCTTAATTCCCTCTCCCTGTGTTTTATTTTCCTTTAGGGGGCAACAATTCTAAAGGCTTAACTCTGTCTCAGCTGGTGAAAGTTGAATTGCCCTGCTGAGTGCTGTGGCATTCTTTCTCTCCTCAGTTAGTCCAAGGAATAAAAATCCTAATGCTCTTTTGAGAGTGAACCATTTGAAGAGTGTTAGTAGTTTGTGTCCAAAACTTTGTTGCTGGGGGAACTGAGTTAAACGCGAGGGGACAGAGAGGCTGCTGTTTCCAAAACCTCTTAAAAGACATAAAATCATACCAAGTGATATGTCATTTTACAGATTTCTCCCTTTAACACCATTTTCCCAAAGGCTGACCTGCTAGTTAAATCAGGAAAGAGGAAGTATGGCCGATAGCTTGGAATAGAAGAGGAAGAAGCCCAGCGAGTTGGAGAGTGCTGAATTTCAGGTTTACTACGAAGGAATGAATAAGGGGTATGCTGCAGGCATGATTAGCCTTGGGTTACCTTTTTCTGAATCTCCAAACTGCTCTGGCTCCAGACCCCATGTGTTATACTGTTGGCCCTCCTCCTCTCCACCATAGTTTTTGTTTTCCAGATAATTCCCAAGCTCCCCAGCAGTGCTTGACTCAGTCCTTGTAGTCACTGCACTACAGCTAAAGCAGAGATTCTGACACGCTCACTGAGGCCAGGCTCTGTCAGCTCAGTCCTGCCTGTTTCCCCCAGGGAAGTCAGGTGACTCCAAATGCCCTTCCAGGACTACACAGTGGACAAGGGAAAGGGAATGGTCTCTAAAGCTCCAGCCTTCAGGTTGTCATGGGTCTCTGACCAGTCCACAGGAAGTGGGAGGACCCACCTGGGGAGGTAGCATGTTGGCTGCTGAACTGATCGTCCTCATGCTGGTGCTGGTGACCTGCTGGGCAAATGGCACTTCGGCCGTTTGGATATGAAGGATCTGGATATGAAGGAGCTCGTCCTCAGCATTGCCTTTCTGCCTTAAGCGCAAAACAGACTCCACCGCTGAGATGAGGCTTAACTTTACAAAAGGTTTTGTGGAAGTGCTTCTAGATAAGACCTTTCCAATTCCCCAAGGCTGAGGGGCATCTTGATGGGTTGCATTACAGCAACGACCCCTATTCCAGCCTTTGCAGTCGGTTTCCCAGAGCAAGCCCATGCACAAGAGCAATTACGTAGAGAGGGCAGCCGAAACTCCCCTACTAAATGGAAACAAATGAAGTCCTGTAGTCTGCCTCAGTCCTTTGAGTTTGTGTCACTAGCAGAGCTTTGATTTGCTCTATCTGAAATAGCGCATGCAGGTTAATTATGACTCATGATGAGGAACACATCCCCATCACTCTGAGCGCATGGGAACAAAATGCCCCTCGAATCATATTCTGGGTCTCACTTGACTCCCTCAGCCCTCACTCAGTGACTGCTCCAATTGGTGACTTACACGGAAGGAACAGAGAATATGTGGCTCAGCCCATCCTGGTTATTTCAGGTGTCCGTTACATTATTTGCAGGGCCTACTTTAAAATGGATGGGTGGAGCCCCTTGTCCAAAGGAAAGGAAAAAGGTAGCATTAAAGCTACTAAAATATAAAACTTGTTTCTTTCTTCTGTGGTCTTCTCTCAACCTGTGATGATGTCTTTTATCTGCTAATTAATGTCACACTCCCTCAGGTACTGTGGTCCTCATGAGGCCAGTATAGATGTTCATAGGCTCCCAGGGTTCAGCCCTGATCCATGATTCTATGATACACACAGCAATGCACTGCTTACAAGTTTCCCCTTTTCACAGCTGCAGGACTGATGCACTGAGTGGGGAGGGAATGATGATCTCCCCTTCCCGAAGCCTGCCACCCCCCTTCCAACCTATATCGAGGGGTGACCACCAAGTGTTTGCAACCTCCACATTGGGAAATATTCTGTGCCCAAATCAGGAGTGAGTAAGAGGACTGATCCTCACTCCCAGGCACTGGTTAAATACTTCCAGCCCTGAACCAGGATGGCCACTGCCATGTCCCATCCCAAAATGTGGCAGGATATTTGTGTCTGATCCAGAACTTCCCTCCCTATGTCTAAGTCCAGGCCCCCACTGGGTGAGTTTGAGGAGGCAGAGGGAGGCAGCAGTGGGCAGGGGCGAGGAGGGGAAGGCCAGATGACCTGGGATGCCGTGGACCCAAGAAGCAAAAGGCTTTCCTCAAAGAGGTGAGAATAAAGCCAGAGATACACCGTGAGTGAGCTGAGTGCATTATCTAAAATTAAATTATTAAGAATTTCAAGGAACTGGCCATAGATCACTAAATCCAACCAGGACCCTTCTGAGTGTATTGGCCCTATGTAAACATATGGATCACATATGTGATGGGCCTTATTCTGTTCTCCATTCTCTTGGCCAAACTCAGCAAGACTGACTCAGGCCCTCTGGGAGGATTAGAGTAGGGCTGTGCAGATTTGCTTTGACAGTTTGAGCAATGTTAGTCATGCAGAATAGTGTTTTCAAGTGCATGTTCCCATATACCTAGCGGCTGTATAATGAACAAAGGTGACATTTTGTTTTTTGGGTTTTTTTTTGTTGTTGTTGCTGTTTTTAAAGATTTTATTTATTTATTTGACAGAGAGAAACACAGCGAGAGAGGGAACACAAGCAGGGGGAGTGTGAGAGGGAGAAGCAGGCTTCCCACCGAGCAGGGAGCCCGATGCGGGGCTCAATCCCGGGACCCTGGGATCATGACCTGAGCTGAAGGCAGACGCTTAACGACTGAGCCACCCAGGCGCCCCAAAGGTGACATTTTGATTTGATCGTCAACTGCTTGAATTCCCTCTTGCTCTTGCTCACTCTTTCACAATGAATTATGAACTCCCTGTGGCCTCATGAGAGCAGGACATCCATAAGGAGCAGGTGTTCCCCTCTGCTATTCTGTGGCATATGTGTAGGGAGACCCTGTCCGGCCCAATGTTGCCTGTGACTGGGAAGGCCGGTTTGCCTATTCTAATGGTTCTGTTAGCTTTCACACAACTCTGCATCCTTTACCTTAGCCTTTCTTGGTAATTGCGTCATTATTTGTTTGGTCATTGTATTTCCTTTTCCTTTTTTCACAATTCACTTAAAGTTGGCCAAGGAAAAGTGAAGCTATTTATTGGATCCTCTTAGATAATCCTAAAATACATGAGACTTTCCTTGATCCCTCCCTAACTTGACCTTCCTATGACTTTGACACTGTTCGGCATCAGAGCTCCCTGAGGGTAGATGACATATTCTCCAGGATCTAGATTTCAAATTATATGGTATCTTTGTTCTTCTTTTCCTTTTCTGAGTGTTCCTTCTCATCTTTAGCCAGCACTTCCCCTCCATTTGTTCCATAAAGACTCTATCTCCCAGGATCCTTCCTTCAGTGTTTTATCATTCTACTTCCTCTCTATAAAACCCTTCATTGCTCCCATGTTTCCCAATACCACCCATATGCTGATGATTCTCAAATTTCTATCCCCAGCTTTGACATTTCCTAAAATTCTAGAACCAGTTATCCTAGTCCTTACTAAATATTTGTGTCTGGACAGGGAACAGTCTTCTAGAAATCTATGGCCCAAAATGAGCTAGTTCTGTTTTCCTCTTTAACTTTTCTCTTCCATTTATATCCCCTTACATGGTGAAGAGCCAATTCATCCACGTTGTGTTCCCATGTCAGAAGTCCTAATGTCTGAGATTCCCATATGATCTTCCTTTCCACTCCTAGCACACTAACCAAATAACCAACCCCTGTTTGCTGTGTGATCTATGTATTTTGTTTTCTGGGTTTTGTTTTTCAGGATGCCACCTTTATCTCTATTTCTCTTATTTCAGATCATCTTCAGTATATGAGTCGACACTATCCAACTCAAGAGGTCATGTAGAGAAGCAGAAGTTGTCATCAGAAGATACGAATTGATCAGCCAATCATTTAAAAATCGTACTTCTCCTCAATATTGTTACCAGCTTAAAACTGGTGTCTTTTTCTCTATATTATCTTGGTTGAAGAGTTTATTTTCCCATGCTTGCAATACTTGCAAACATCTGCCTGTACTATGTTAGTATATTGGTAAATTGGTTACAAAATTATCTTGCTTACCTGCAAAAGATAAGGGATTCAATCGAGTAGATGAAATGTTGTTGGAGAAGATTTCAAATATCAAGGCAATCACAGAGTTAGGCACATTGTGTACTGCACAATTGTTGGGATGGCATTCTCTATGTAAACATCATAGTTGTACGTTTATTATGAAAATTTTGTCTTTAGAAAGGGGTTATTTTCTTTTTCCATTTTTTCTAGTTCAATAAAATTTCCTGTATGGCCAAGCAGTAGGGCTGCAAATCATATACAACTCCATTTCAAATGAGAATTGGGCGGCTGTAAGCCAGTTAACCATTTTAGAAGCTATAATTAAGAAGGATAGAAATGCTGTGAATTGCAAGAAATTAAGACTCATTGGGAAAAAATAATAAAATTCTCAAATGTCCCTACCATTGTGACTCTCTCGGATTAAACTTCAAGAAGAAACATGTAAGATACTTCAAAGGAAGTGTTTTACATACTTGGTGTTGAAATTTGTAGAAGCATCTTGATGTTTCATGTAAATTTGGCTCTGACTTCCATCTTGACAAGAATCTAAGCTCAATTCAATAAAATATCATGAGAAAAAGAAAATAAGTAAACAAAGGCAATAAGAAAACATTTTTTTGGCATCATAGAATACAAAATATAGCCATGACTGGGATAAAGCACCAACAAATGGAATAAAATCCCGAAATCATTGCTAAAATTTAAGTCCAAATTGCTTGGTTAGATGCCGTGACCATTTCACAGCTCAATAATAAATGAATTAAATTTCTTATAGCTTCATGTAGAGCAATATAATAATTTGTTTTTAGTTAAAAAAATCAAATTTTACTTAAAGTATTTTTACTTATTTTTGTAGGGATATATTTTTCTTTATCCTCTCATGCAGATTTTAATCATTCACTTTATTCCCACCTTTTACTTATGAATATTTTATATGTTTATAATGGGAAAAGATTAGGGACTTAAACATTGAGAGCAAAATGAAAAGATCTTCATTAGCATTAAAATATAAAACAAGTTAGGGCACCTGGGTGGCTCAGTCCTTAAGCATCTGCCTTTGGCTCAGGTCATGATCGCAGAGTCCTGGGATCAAGCCCCCCATTGGGCTCCCTGCTCAGCGGGAAGCCTGCTTCTCCCTCTCCCACTCCCCATGCTTGTGTTCCCTCTCTTGCTGTCTCTCTCTGTAAAAAAAAATAATAAAAATAAAATCTTAAAAAAAAAGATATAAAACAAGTTCAATAATCAGCCATCTCCACAAAAACAGACACATAGTTCAATGGAACAGAATAGAGAGCCCAGAAATGGACCCTCAACTCTATGGTCAACTAATCTCCGACAAAGCAGGAAAGAATACCCAATGGAAAAAAGACAGTCTCTTCAACAAATGGTGTTGGGAAAATTGGACAGCCACATGCAGAAGAATGAAACTGGACCATTTCCTTACACCACATACAAAAATAGACTCAAAATGGAGGAAAGACCTAAATGTGAGACAGGAGTCCATCAAAATCTTAGAGGAGAATACAGGCAGCAACCTCTTTGACCTCAGCTGCATCAACTTCTTCCTAGAAATATCACCAAAGGCAAGGGAAGCAAGGGCAAAAATGAATTATTGGGACTTCATCAAGATAAAAAGCTTTTGCACAACAAAAGACACAGTCAACAAAACCAAAAGACAACCGACAGAATTGGAGAAGATATTTGCAAATGACATATCAGATAAAGGGCTAGTGTCCAAAATTTATAAAGAACTTATCAAACTCAACATCCAAAGAACAAATAATCCAATCAAGAAATGGGCAGAAGACATGAACAGACATTTTTCCAAAGAAGACATCCAAGCGGCCCACAGACACATGAAAAAGTGCTCAACATCGCCCAGCATCAGGGAAATCCAAATCAACACCTCAATGAGATACCACCTCACACCAGTCAGAATGGCTAAAATTAACAAGTCAGGAAATGACAGATGGTGGCAAGGATGTGGAGAAAGGGGAACCCTCCTACACTGTTGGTGGGACTGCAAGCTGGTGCAGCCACTCTGGAAAACAGTATGAAGGTTCCTCAAAAAGTTGAAAATAGAGCTACCATATGACCCAGCAATTGCACTACTGGGTATTTACCACAAAGATACAAATGTAGTGATCCAAAGGGGTACGAGCACCCCAATGTTTATAGCAGCAATGTCCACAATAGCCAAACTATGGAAAGAGCCAAGATGCCCATCGACAGATGAATGGATAAAAAAAGATGTGGTATATATATACAATGGAATATTA
Source organism: Mirounga leonina (assembly GCF_011800145.1). Classification (NCBI taxonomy): domain Eukaryota; kingdom Metazoa; phylum Chordata; class Mammalia; order Carnivora; family Phocidae; genus Mirounga; species Mirounga leonina. Next base: position 17,873,602 of record NW_023270825.1, on the reverse strand, counting down.
TGCGGCCATCAAAAGGAATGGAATCTTGCCATTTGCAATGACGTGGATGGAACTAGAGGGTAATATGCTAAGTGAAATAAGTCAATCAGAGAAAGACACTTATCATATGGTCTCACTGATGAGGAATTCTTTTTTTTTTTTTTTAAAGATTTTATTTATTTATTTGCGAGAGAGAATGAGAGACAGCACGAGAGGGAGGAGGGTCAGAGGGAGAAGCAGACCCCCCGCCGAGCAGGGAGCCCGACGCGGGACTCGATCCTGGGACCCCAGGACCATGACCCTAGCCGAAGGCAGTCGCTCAACCGACTGAGCCACCCAGGCGCCCTGATGAGGAATTCTTAATCTCAGGAAACAAACTGAGGGTTGCTGGAGTGGAGGCGGGTGGGAGGGATGAGGTGGCTGGGTGATGGACATTGGGGAGGGTATGTGCTATGGTGAGTGCTGTGAATTGTGTAAGACTGATGAATCACAGACCTGTACCTCTGAAACAAATAATACGTTATATGTTAAAAAAAAAAAAAAAAAAGACAAGAAAAGAAATAAGATAGTAGAAAGGGAAAAATGATGGGGGGGAAATTGGAGGGGGAGACAAACCATGAGAGATTATGGACTCTGAGAAACAAACTGAGTGTTCTAGAGGGGAGGGAGGTGGGGGGATGGGTTAGCCTGGTGGTGGGTATTAAAGATGGCACGTATTGCATGGACCACTGGGTGTTATATGCAAACAATGAATCACGGAACACTACATCAAAAAAAAAAAAAAATAAATAGGAAAAAAAATAATCAGCTAGCTCTACATAGTGCTAAATTGTGCATAATATCTGCATCTGGGTAATAAACATTGAAGTAGATTTGGAGACCCAGGTTACCTGAATCACAACTTAGTGGATTACAGGTGTCTGTGACCCTGTTGCCACACATGTGGCAGAACTCAAGGCAGCAGATTTTACGCTACAGGTATTGCATCCAGATCTGTCACTCTAGAACTCTCTGGAATAGGTACACTGGTTGAGGACATTGGCTGCAGCATATCTGTTCTGTTTCACTACACAACTGGTATGCAGTGGCACCCATTAAAAAAATGAGGTAGCTGAGATCAACACTAAGCATAAATCTAAGGATGGGGTGTGACTGAATGACACAAAGTGTGACACAAATAAGTGGTGCAGAAAGTCCGCATTAGTGGAGTGAGCACTGCTATAACGTCGCAATGCTACAAAGTAGCTTTTCCATAGCTAGTGAATTGTCAGTCATGAAGAAGAAATCCAGAAGGCTGAGGAACTGCATGCCCAACAATGTGAAAAAACTCACTACCAACCATAAGATGAGGATGAATCCAAGGTCAGCTACATTATGTTGAAGGCTTAGTAAAATCTTGATGCTAAGTTACCAAGGTAAGATGGACAATTCATTCATTCTAAGTGCCCATAACAAGAGGGAGATGGAAGGTTATCAAACTTGCTGTCTGCAATGGACATCCACAAGTGCAGATGGGAACCAACAACTCTACCTGAGGCTAACTTCCCTGCTAGGCAAGACACCAAGGCCAATTTTATTCACCAGTCTTATCTGGTTCTTAGCACAATGCCAGCATACCTTGGGAGCTCAATAAATAATGAATTCAATTAATAATTCACAAGTGAATCAATGAATGATGAATGAATGAATACATGGATAAATTTGGAAGCATCACAGGGGATTCTAAAGCCTTAGGCAGCAAACTTTAAATCATAAGTGCAAGGAGATATTTCAGCTCCACTTTGGAAGAATACTCACTATGAGAGTAGCAAACATCTGGTTGAACAGATGTTTTTGAAGAATCAGATTTGGATTTCTAGTCCAAGCATAAGCTGAGGATTGGAATAATGGGCTCTTGGCAAGGCATAAAGTAAATATCAAGGGAATATAATTGAGTATATTTATCCAAAAACTAACTGCCCTGCTCCCCAGGCTTTGTGCAGAGTCTAAAGGGGAGGCCTGTCCTGATAAAAAAGTAAAAACAGTCACGATAGATCCCTGGCATGCTCAGACTTCTTATCTATGGTTCAACCAAAACCATGTAACACAGAAGTCTATAGCTTATATAGATTTTGCATACTTTGAGGTATGAATTTGAAATGACAGCCCTGTGAGTTGCTGAGCAGTTGCGAGTCACTTAGCTTATGAGTGAGTCTATCTCCCTTGGAGTTCAACATCTCAATAGGACTTCCTTTCCCCACTCCCATGAAGCAGAAAACATCACATTCCCTTCAGTTGCAGTCCACGGATCCATAGCCTGGGACATGGTCAAAATGGCAGAAGTATCCCTTCATATCCTATGAAGTCTTCAAGGAAATCGATCACTATTTTTATTCATATATTTATTGTCTAATGTATAATAATTATTATTGTGGAAATTATGAATGATATAAGACAATAAGACATAATATCTTCCTGCATGGAAATTAGGCTCTAATGATATATATATATATATATATATATATATATATATATATATATATAGGCAAAAATGTGTATAATATACATTTAAAATAAAAGCTCTGTTAAAGACAGATAAGAATTGCAATTCTAGAATGGGAATGTTATTTTCTTCTAGGGAGCAATCAGGAGGACAGAATAATGAAAATAGTGTTTAGTGAACTGTGAAGAATGGGTAAAATTTGATCTTGCCAAAATAATAATAATAGAAGCAAGCATTTATGACCTCTCACTACACGCCAATCATTGTTCTTCTAGACTGGGAGGAAGATGCATAGTTAGGCTAAGCTAAGCTGTGGTAATAAAGAGATGGCAAACATTCAGTTTCTTAAAGTCCAAAAATTTTCTATCTCTTTAATGTATCGCGTGACTCTCAACATCACGTTAGCTATTGCTTTTCGAGCATAAACTTCAATATGCACTTCTCTGTACATGGCTCAGGTACTCTGTTGTGCTGGTTTTTCTGCCCGGGAAAAACTTTACTCATCATCTGCGTGCCGTGATGAGATTAGATGAACCTCTTGACTAGGGTGGGGCTATAGGAATGGAGAGAAGAAATAGATACAATTTTTTTCTTTCTTTCTTTCTTTTTTTAAATCCAAACTTGAGTTTAAACACCATGAATGGGATGGAGAGAGAAAGTAAAATATAACCACAGTTACTGAGACCGGAGGTACATTGGTAGAACTACCAAAAAACGCGTGGGAAACAAAGACCTTTTTTTTACATATCACTCATGTAGTAAATGAAAAACAAATTGTATATGGATGAATAAATATGAGTTGATAATTAAGGAGGGTAGACAGATTAGAGACCAAGATAAAATAATCTAAGAGGGTGAAAATTCTGAGTGCGAGATTGTTATAGATATTCAAAGTCAGTATTCCCCCATCAAGTAAAAATTTAAAAAGGCACACATATTTTCCTAAACATTAATATTTCCCACTTAGAACTTACTATTTCAGTATTTCTAGAACTTTCCCAATTTACTTCACTAAAACTAAGATTGACACCCTAAGTAATCTGGTTTTTATTTTTACAATTTTGAATGAATTCATTTAGAGTAAAGCCTATTTTGTCAAATAGCTGAGAATGTTGTCCCTAATTAATTAATTGAAGTGGAAACTTTAGAAGTCTACATTCGAGAGCCTCCATAGTGTTCTAAAATAAAACATTACTGGAGCAACACGCTACAAAATTAGAACCCAATAGAGACATTTCTGAACTACAAAATAGCTCAAGAAAGAATAAAGGGAAAAGGATCCTCAACATGCCTCCCATTCTGTATTTCTAAAAGTTATTTCACACATCTTATTGCCCTTTCAAGATGCAATAAAAAAACTAACATCATTCTCTGGGGGACTGGGAGGATCTAAAATGTCTCCTAACTCTACAATTTACAGTTTTGATTGCCTTAACACTGTCCTCTTTTATAGCCATTACAGCGTGGATGGATGAGTTCCAAAGGATCATAACAGAGGAGTACCTAGCTGTTCTGCAATTTGTCAGAAAATCCGAGAGAGTTACTCTTAGCAACTTCTAAACAGATTCTAAAAATCTGCAATATATCCAGTATTGAACTTAGGGTTCTGAACGAGCAAATTTAGGGAAAGTTGGTCATACCTTAAGTTCAGTAGGCTAATGAGTAGGGGGAAAAAAAAAAGTGCAAAAGAACTTTAAACCAAAGCAAAAAGTTTATTATGTAAAACAGTTGGGGGGGGTGAAGGGGATTGGGGGGGCGTCCAATTCACATGCTATTTCCCTTGCCCCCATCCCCAAGGGAGAAACAAACGTATTTCCATGGTTTTAAAATCACTGGTTGAAAAGTGAATAATCGATATTCTTTGTAGCTAGGCAGGTAAAATCAGTCAAACTAAATTTTACCCCTCCAATTCGTTCATCACTGAATAGGCAAATAATGCATAAAAGTAGGGAGGAGAGGGGCGCCTGGGTGGCTCAGTTGGTTAAGCGACTGCCTTCGGCTCAGGTCATGATCCTGGAGTCCCGGGATCGAGTCCCGCATCGGGCTCCCTGCTCAGTGGGGAGTCTGCTTCTCCCTCTGACCCTCCTCCCTCTCATGCTCTCTGTCTCTGGTGTGGTACACTGTTTTACCTCTTTTCCTTTTTGAGAACTTTGAACTGTTGTGTGGAAAGACAGTGTCAAATAGAATGATTCAAGTCAGCATCAAAGTTATGCTGGATGGGAAGGAGAACGAGGAAAAAAGTTGGAAAGAAGATCCCTAAGTAAATGTACAAAGTGGCATATTCTGCCTACAAAATGAGGACGGAGGAAGATTAAAGGTCTGCAGATATTCGTCCCGTGCTTTTCAGGAGACCGTTTTGCTTTATTTATCTTGGCTGCAACGAAGAAGGAAGGCCTGGGCACACTCAGATATATCCCACATGGCAGGAAGAAGCATCTGCATTCAGAAATAACTCTGTACTCACATTAGAGAAGCATATTATCTACATACATATGATGGACTGAAATTGCAAGGTAATTATGTTTCTTGATGTTAATTTGTACCTTTTATATGACACTGATTGTGGTTTTGTGCTTTCCTTGATTCTTTTGGACAAATGTCACAATTAAAAACAATCGCTGATATTTACGTGTTGCTGATACATGATATGTGGTGCTGTATCTATAAAAGCCATCATAGGAGATCATTAACTGATTCTAAAATGATTATTCTGCTGAAGTGAGCAGTCAGTTAAAAATGGATAATATGAAACTGTTATCCTAAATCTATAAAATGATTATTACCCAGAGCCTGCAGAATACAAATGATTAAAAAAGCAGACAAGGCCCCAAACCAAATAGTTAGAATCACAACTTGCAAAAAGCTGATTCCAATATCTTCTTAGTCTAAACCCTATATGCCACAAATAAAAATAATGAGTTGAAGATATTCATCACACAGACACATCAAACACCAAACTGTAATCTGTTCATTAATTAAGCCCCATTTTAAATACAATCCTGAAAATAAATGTTCGATTTGAAAAATAAATTATATGTATATCTCTTTATGGTTTACAAAGCATCCGTAGGATATGCATCTCATTTAATCCTCAAAAATCTGTCAAATTGGAATTATTACTTTTAATATCTTTGGTGTAAGAAAACTGAAACGAAATTGATCAAGAGTTATCTAAGATGTTTCAGCTGAGAAGTGGAAATCCTGAAATTCAACGCAAATTTGCCTAACTCCATTTGCTGATTGAGTGACATTTGAGTACCTCTCGTAGGCAAGGCAGCATCCCGGGCCCAGGTGATAACATCATAATGGAATTTAGAAGGCCCATTCCCTCATGGACACTATAGCTCAGCAAGAAATTATCTAAACATTTATTTAAATAAAATTGGTAAGTACTATAAAACAAACAAACAAACAAAAACAGTGTTATATCAAGGGACCTAACTTAATTTGTTAAGGTTAAGAAAAGCTTCCTTGAGAAAGTAAGCAAAGGTAGAAATCTTATGACAAGTTACTTAACAGAAGGATGAGTGTCAGTTGTGGTAGAGGAAATAGTCGATGGGAAGACTCTGAACCCAGGATCTTTGAGGCATATGTGAAGAATGAAAAGACAGCTCCTGTCAAAGGAACAGAGGGAAGAAAATGGTTGGTGCCAACTGAGGCAGGTGATGTGGCCAGAGCCAGCTAGTGCTGTTCTCTTATTTTAAGAGCAGTGGCCAGCCATTGAAAGCCTTTACTGAAGAAATGATATAGTAATAAGATCAGATTTGGATGCAATGCAAAGCAGAGAACTAATTGGAGTGGGATGAATCTCCTTACAAGAATGCAGCTTATTTGGGAACCTATTTGGTATGAAGGGCTGATAAACTCTGTTTATCCTACACCTGCCTGCTGGGGGAGGAAAACGTAACAGGTAGAGTGTACAGAACTCTGGAGGTTCGCGCATTATATAAAACTCTTTTTACTCAAGCAACACAGCACTGAGTTATGCTTTAGTTAAGTCCAGACTCTCCCTTATTCTAGGCAGCTGAAAACGATTGATGGTTCAATCACATGCCAGTCTTAAAACTCCTTTAATCTTGAAATTATTAAAGAAAATTGGGGTGGTGGGAAAGATCCATAGGTCTAATATGCAAAGAGTTGCCTAAAACCAAGGCAAGCCACTCAGGGAAGCAAGATAAACCTCCTCGAGTTATATTTTATAGTGCTTTCTCATAAGGGAACACTAAAGCTTTTCCTCACACTATTTCTTCCACCTGGAATGCTCTTTCTATAAATTTTATAAATTCCTCATGGCCAAATCTTATTCATTCTTGAAGGCTACAACATCTGCAAAGCATTTCCTGGTGATCTGGAGCATACTCCACCTTCAGAATTCTATAATTTGCTTGTAATCGTTTCTGAGTTGTTTAGAATATATAAAATATATAGAGTGCATATAATAGATGCTACATAGAGATAAATGTATATGAAAATGTATGTATGTATGAGAGTATCTATATATGCACATGTATATGTGGGTTTGTATATTTTTAAAAGATCCCATGGAAAAGATATAAAATGGTTATTTTTAAAAAGTGAATGGAATTTCATATAGCATGGAAATATAAACAAAAATCTTTAATGACTTGATACTCTTATAAATATATGTGTGTATATATATGTATATATATGTATATGTATATCTATCTATCTATCTATCTATCTATCTATCTATATCTCCTCTGAGCATTCTACTGAGGCAGAAGAAGGAGGAAAGCTTGATTCTCAAACACCTAGAAATTTTTCTTGACCCCAATCCAACAATTAAGCCTCTGGAAATCCATATTCTCTCCTGCACATGTATGCTTAGTCTCAGGAGGTCAAATCCCCATCAGGTTCTCTCTTCTTCGATGTAGTCTCTATGGTCCGCTTTGGCCATGTGCTATTTCAGATTATGAACTCAGTTTTTGGTCACTTTCCAATCACATTTCATTCTACTGCATATTTATGAGTTTTATACATTTTTTTGATACCTTGAGAGAACCATGAAGAGAGTTCATGTCACACAGAAGTTTTGATGTTTAATGGTATTGATGTCTCCCTTAGCTCTGTGTTCCTCCATCTCTGCCTCACTGTCCATTCTCTTCCTCCCAGATTGTCTGTGGAAAATCTACATCATTCTTATTCTATTATTCAAAGCAACTTGTCTTTTTCACTGTAGTGGTTATGAAACCCAGGGGTTAATATCCAAGGGCTCAGCAAAACAAAGGACTTTTCATTGAGAAGGATCAAGCTCTCATTTTTAGATGTAGTTATTGACTTAGAAGCAAATGCTTCCCACTTGCCACACCATCCTCCATGGTACACTCATTTATACAATCATATTGAAATTTAAGGGGTCAGCATGTGCTTCTTCACCAGTACAAGAACAGTGCTTCTGGAACTGTAGCTGTCAGTCTCTCAATGTTTATTCATTGACTTTGACTGACAAAAATAAGTGAATAAACTAATAAACAAGTTGCAGATTCTTCAAGGCCAGGGAACGGCTGTGTATCTATTATCCCAACACACTGCTGGGCTCACATGAGCTACTTTTCAAATATTACATGTGGTTGAATACAGAACTAAAGTTTGGAAGACATTATTATTTGTATTCCTAAACACACTTTTGCATACTTGCAAATGTTTGTAAATCAAATTAACTGGTAATGCCCCTGCACACTGTGGGATTTCACTGAGCTCCTTAGTTATCATGATTAGTTATCATTTATTCAGTTCTTGATATTAAGAAGGCTTTAAACAGACTAATACCTTGCTGTCCTAAACATTTTCAAATATGTGCCTCTTGCTTTGAATTGTTTGCAATTGGTAATAATCCAGTCTTAGATAACTGTCACATACTAAAAAGATAATTGTGCTGTTACTGGTTATGTTAATGTTGTCTGAGTTAGAGGAGGGAGATGAATTACTTTATAGAGAAATAAAATAATACATAAGGCCCATGTGGATGGAAAACTGAGATAAATTGACCCCAGGTTTAAGTCCTTAAGAAGGATGGCATTTCAAAGTCTAAGTCTGGTTTTTCCATAGGATCACTATATTTAACTAGAAATGTTATTTCTTTTTTAAACTGCCTTTCTTTTTTGTCAATAAAACAATAATTTATGTGAATCTTCAATTTTGTTTCTATAAGTTAAGGCAGACTTTAGACAGAGTGGATTTTAAAATATGCAGCAGCATTGTCTACTCTCTGTCAAAGAGTTACATGAAGCACCTTGCTGGCATATGGCAGGTCAGGGGTGGAGGGTGGAGAGTATAGAAAGACAGTGTTGATTGACACAGTGTTGGAATCTCACTCCCATCAAGTGCACCTGTCATTTCTGTGTAGAAACACTGAGAGCTAGAGTTAAGCATATGTCAATCATTGCCCAGAAGAACAAAAGCAGTCAAGCCAGTTAGGCTTTGTCCCTCTAAGGAAAATCAAAGGTCAGGGGAAAGGGGGAAGGAACAAGGACAGAAGTAAAACCAAGGCCTATAAATGGTCCTCGTTCTTTTTTTTTTTTTTTTTTAAGATTTTATTTATTTATTTGACAGAGAGCACGAGAGTGAGGAGGGTCAGAGGGAGAAGCAGACTCCCCGCTGAGCAGGGAGCCCGATGCGGGACTCGATCCCGGGACTCCAGGATCATGACCTGAGCTGAAGGCAGTCGCTTAACCGACTGAGCCACCCAGGCGCCCTAAATGGTCCTCGTTCTTATCTCAGGGCTCCAGCAAATTGTCCTGACATTAGTGAACCCAGACTCTATTCCAGGCACGGTGCTCCAATCTGTGTTCATTTTCTCCTTCATACCTCAACACAACCCCTCGAGATGGGCATTATTAGTGTTCTTTCCCTTTGTAAGATGAAACTGCTATCTGAGAAGTTATTGCCCCAAATCACACAGCTAGAAAATAGCCTAGTAAGAATTCAAATCCAGGCTGAATGGATATTTGAAACATCAGTAAGATTAGAAAGGTGTACAGGAATATAAATGGGTGGGCTGTTTTTTATAGCAGATCCAGAAAACAAAAGCTGGTAGTAAGAGTAAGCTATGCCTGAAGGGGGGGGGGGATAGGTAATGCAATTTTAAAGATTGATCATGCTATTAAGAAGAACAGATTATTTATGGATATTATCTTAATTAATCCTCACAATTATTCTATGAGTCAATGGTGTCATCACAAATTTACTGCTGAGGAAAATAAAGTTGAAAGAAGTTAAACAGTGGTACAAAATCACAGAATTTTTAGCCTATAGAGCAAGGCTTCAATCCAGAACTGCAAAGCCCACAACACTATGCATCACAGTGGGGACATTTACAGTGATCAGTTATGACAAAACCACATTAAATATTATAAATACAGATTCCTCTAAAAGTACTTGAAAGAGTGTCTATATACAAGAATTTGTTGTATGGGTGTTTGGCAATACCGCAGCTAGTAGAATGATAAGTAAGAAGCCAATATTGTTACTGCTGTGAAGGAATAAATATATTTTTTTTTTTGTGCAGGTGCAAAATTAAAAGAGCAAATAACCCAAATCCCAGATAAATAAAAGACATGTGGCGGGAAAAAAAAAAAAAGGCACTGGCTAAAATTATGGAAGAGGGCATTCCAGGAGAGAAAATTGGCCAAAGCAATTTTCAGAGTGAGACATTGTGAAAGAAGACTGTCAGAGATGCTGCTATTCCCCAAAAGAAGTGACTGTTTTGGACATTTATGGAAGCTTAGTTTAAAATAGAAATACAATAAAAAAAGAAAGAAAGAAAGAAAGAAAGAAAGAAAGAAAGAAAGAAAGAAAGAAAGAAAGAAAGAAAGAAAGAAAGAAAGAAAGAAAAGAAAGGAAGGAAGGAAGGAAGGGGAAAGATGAGCAATTACGGAGTGTCTTAAGTGACATGCCAAAGATTTTAATTGATCTACTAGGCAATATAGATGCACAGTGTAAGATATTTATAATAATTCTTTAAAATACATTTTAAAACCTTGGGAGGACAAGGTTCCTGCAGCTTTCCTTATAAATTCTGTTCAGATTGGCCCAGGGAATAATGCAGTTGCTTGAATTAAAAATGAACTTAAAGAGCATAAGTAAAAGATAATGATTAATAGGTGTTAGAGCATTCTGGGGGAAATATGGAGTGGACTCCTTCAGGTTTGGTGCTAATGATCTATAAGAGGGTGCAGACAGCATGTTAATGAAATTTTTTGATAACATTAAATTGGGGGAGGCGGGAACATAATTCAGATCAGAAAAATATCTATTATAGAAATGACTGTGAGGAAGTAAGGAACATGAAGGAAATAATAAAATGGCATCCAGGGATACTAAATTCTGAATAATATATCATAAGATAGATTTTTTTTTTTAAAGATTTTATTTATTTGACAGAGAGAGATACAGCGAGAGAGGGAACACAAGCAGGGGGAGTGGGAGAGGGAGAAGCAGGCTTCCCGCGGAGCAGGGAGCCCAATGTGGGGCTCGATCCCAGGACCCTGGGATCATGACCTGAGCCGAAGGCAGATGCTTAACAACTGAGCCACCCAGGCGCCCTGATAGATCTTTAATATAACCAAAGTAGAGCACATCAGTGGAAGAATAACTGGAACTGTCTTGGAAGCTAAGGATATAAGACAAATTATCTACAGGCATATGAGCATGGCTGTTTTTATATGACCCAAATAGAGTATTGCAAGTATTGGTCCTTGAAAGCGAAATATTTTGGGGGTTCATGAAAGCCTATTGTTTGTGTTGGAAACTACTGAAGGAGTGAGAAAGCCACTGGAAAAGGGGGCATCAAATTTATCTTCTAGAGTCTTACTGTACAAATATATACATAAATTCATTCCAGGCAGGTAACATGAAAATACTAGTTTTCAGAACAATCTTTTGTGCTCAAGGGAAAAATTACGGCCTGCTAGAAGAGTAAAACACCGTAAACATAAAGGAATTTCCATATTATGGTAAATTGAGGCCTAAAAAGGAGAGGAAAATGGCTAAGTTCACTTATGCAAGTAAAGGAAGTAAAACGGACTACTTCTCTCTAAGTCTGTTAAGTGTCTGCCTTAGGCTCAGGTCATAATCTCAGGGTCCTGGGATAGAGCCCTGCATCTGGGCTTCCTGCTCAGTGGGAGGTCTGCTTTTAACTTCTCCCTCTACCTCGCCCACAACTCTGCTCGTGAGTGCTCTCTCTCAAATAAATAAATAAATAAATAAATAATCCTAAAAAAATAGTATCATGTTAAATTCCAGTTGTAAAGGCTTTCTTTTTTAACTACATTTTTTTTTACTTTTCTTCCCTTGCAAGTAACTACAGTGACAAACTTTATCAAGCAACTTACATACAAAAATATTATTTTATTATTAACAATAAATAAATTGTTCAGAGATCTTGACTTAGTATAGCACTGTAATTAAAGATAAAGATTCTGAAGCCAAATACGAACTCAAATTCTAGGTCAATAAATATTTAGTTATGCAATCTTGGGCATGTAATAGAACATTTGCTGCTCAGTGTTCTTAATCAGCACACTAATATGACTGTCTACCTCAAAAACCCCAAGACTTTTGGAATTGAGCAAGAAAATGCATATAAACCTTTAGCATAATTTCTAGACTAATGTAGATGTTCAGCAATATTTATATAGATGGTGTTTGTTGAGCATAAAAATCATCAAATGCAGTGGTTGGAAGAGATTTTAGTGATTATAAGCCCAACCTCTCCAATTTATAGATGAAGAATCTTAGAGTAGAGATGCCATCACTTTCTTCAGATTATGGAGATAGTTGGTGAGAAAATGGAGAAGGATTCAGGTATCATAATTTCTTAACCAGGAAGATTGTATATAACTGTCCTATAATACATACCCTAGATACTTATGGGTAATTTTAGAAAGTTATAAAATGCACTAATTTTATTCTCTCCCACGGGTTCTACTGGTCTTATCTTCTGTCCTATCATCCAGAAACAATAACTCAATAGAACAGTGAAATGTTTTGATGAGGTCCCAATAATTCATTTTTGCCTTGCCTTTGGAGACATGTCTAGCAAGAAGTAAGCAAAATAAGTCAATCAGTGAAAGAAAATTATTATATGATCTCCCTGATATGTGGAATTTAAGAACCAAAACAGAGGATCATAGCGGAAGAGAAGAAAAAATAAAATAAGATGAAACTGGAGAGGGAGACAAATCGTAACAGACTCAATCATAGGAAACAAACTGAGGGTTGCTGGAGGGGAGTGGGTAGAAGGATGGGGTAACTGGGTGATGGACATTAACGAGTGCATGTGATGTAATGAGCACTGGGTACTGTATAAGACTGATGAATCACTGACCTCTACCTCTGAAACCAATAATGCATTATATGTTAATTGAATTTAAAGTTTAAAAAGAGGAGAAAAAAGAACAGCAAAATGTCCTATGAGAGACTCTGTGAAGGCATCAGCTCAAGGGCAACATTTTATTCACAATGCAGTATATACATTGAAGCAGTGGCCAGTAATGGTGCTCAGCTCCCATAGCTAGAACACTTGGGTCCAGGAAATGAGCGGATGTAACATAAAACTCTTACAATATGACTTCAGTGGTATGCTGTAGAATTTGTGCTTTTCTTATCTGCCTTGGGTTCAGTTGGGCTAGATGAATGCATTTCCATAAGATGTTTTTTCTGTGGGATACTGTATGTGTTCAAGTGAACTTGGAATTAAAACTATATGTGAATATTTGGGTTCCTCTCTCCAGGGTCTTTCAGGAAAAGAAACATATTTCTATACTCATGGGGCAATAGATCCTGATTACCAGGGGACATAATGGTGTTGCTGCATATGGAGCAAAGAATGACTGCGAATAAAATCTAGGTGATTCACAGGCTATCTTTATTTCTGTTCCCAGTAACAATGGTGATTGGATGGTTACAGTGTACATGGTCCAAAATGGGCAAGGTAACTAAGGGTTCAGACCCCTTCAGCTTAAAGATAAGAATTAATCTTTCAGGTAAGCAACCCACATTTGATGAAGTACTGATCTAGAGTTAAGGAAATCTAAAAAGGGGGAAGGTGGGTAATGAAGATTAATCGTGGGAAAGATGTTTCTTCACTAACCCTCTTGTATTAAGTATTTGCAGAGATCGTGACCTTTAAGGGGTTTCTAATGTAGAGGATAGTTAAGAAAGACACACACAAAACTCTAAGTAGTAAAAAGGGAGGCTTCCTGCCCCAATGGCTTCTCTTGATTCAACAGCAGGACCTCCATGGAAACCCAATTGCCCCCAAAAGGGAATGGCAACCAGTGGAAACATGCATAATCTTTTCTCCCTCCAGACCTCCATCCTTAGATGCATTTCAGAACATCCCTTGAATCAAAGAACAAGTGATCTTTACAAGTGACCAATTCAATAATGTGTTGGATCTTTCCTTATCCCTCTCCCCCTGTTTTCATTCCTGCTTTCTGATCACACTCCCCATGAATTACTTGCATTTGATTTTGACCCAGTTTTAATTTCTGGAAATTTCAGGCTAAGCCAATATCTAACAACAAACACCAAGTATGGCTCAAACTTCCTCCTTCCTCAGTCTTCTCTGTCTTAATAAATAGCAACTCCAGCCTTTCCATGGTATAGGTCAAAAAACATTGGAGTTATCCTTATCTTCTCTTTGTCATAGTTCACATCCAACTTGTCATCATATCTAATTGTCACTACCTTAAAAATCTATTCTGAATATAACCCCTACTACGATTCTGGTCTGAGGAACAATTCTATCTTACTGGATTTACGGAGTAGCCTCCTAATTAATCTCCCTGGTTTTATCCTTCCCTAGCCTACTTTCAACACAGCAGCCAGACTGATCATTTTAGAGCTTTAGTAAATTACTCCACTTATCTCTTCAAAACCTTCCAAGGTCTTCCCATGTCATTCTGAATAACTTCAAAAATCCTTTCAGTGGCCCACATTTATAACTTTGATCTCCTCTTCTATTGTTTTTCCCCTAGATCACTCCACTTATACCACATTGGCCATCTCACTGTTCTTTGAATATTCCAAACACATACTTCCTTTAGGACCTTTGCGATTTCCTCTATGTGGAATATCTTCCCCAGACAGCCACATGCCTCTCTCCCCTACTTCCTTCAAGTTTGTCATATATTTCACTTTGTATTTATAATTGGGATTCTTTCCCATTACTACGGTATTCCCTATCTTTTTCCCTGCTTTATTTTCACCGTATTTATTACTACCTAAGGTAGATTGGTTATAAAAAGATGCCATAATAATCTAACCCATCTTTGTATGCATGTCCATTTTCAATGGTTCTTTGACATTTTCTCATCAAAGAAGGAGTCTATTTTTTTTATTCCTTAATCTGGGTTAGCCTGACGAGTTGCTTTGACCAAAAGAATATTGCGGAAGTGATCTTGTGAAAACTCCAAGCCTAGCCCTCAAAGGGCTTCATAGGTCTACATTTTCACTCCTAGAACACTGCCATGAGTTCACTATGTGAAGAAGCCTACTGGAGGATGAGACAAACTTTCCAAAATAAAGCTTGCTGGACAAGGTAACAACAGTCCTCACCAAATGCAAGACATGTGACCGAGGCCATCTTAAGCCCTATAGTCCCAGATGGGCCATTAGGTGGTTGTGGCTGCATGACTGACCTCAGGGAAGACCATAAGAACCACCCAGCTGAGCCCACCCAAAGTTCTAACCCACAGAATCATAAACAAATCAAACAACTGCTGTTTGAAACAACTAAGTCTATAATGATTTGTTGCATAGCAATAAATACTGATGGCATCATCTAAATTAACGTATCTTTTATATTTACAAATTGTTATCTCCTTCTCTCTCCTCCAAATAAAATATAAGTATCATAGGACAGGGATTTTTTAAGAAATCTGTTTTCTGTTTGTTTGTTTGTTTGTTTAGCTGCTATATTCTCAGAACCTAGAATTGTTCCTAGCGCATAGTATATACAATAAATATTAATTAAATAATAAATGTCTCATGCTATGTATACAACCTATGGTGAGAGCAGAAATGCCTAGATGCACTAGGAAGTATTTTATAATCTGTGAATATAGTTCTTTTGATGAACATTGGTTAGGAACAGAATGGGGAGCCTCTTTAGTCTTGCAAATCAGTGAAATGGAGAAAGATTTAAGGAACTTCTATTAAGTTATAGTCTTCTATTTGCTCAAAATCTCCAGTGGTAAAATAACCACTTAAATAATTTCAGAATCATTTTGTTTTTAACATAGGCTCATCTGGGATATAGTTTATAGGATGATACCAAACTTTTTCCATATTATCTGGCCAAGTATAGTGAGTTTTTTATTAAATTAATCATCCAAGGAACTATATATCTTTGTATGTCATCAAGATGGAACATTTTGTTTCAATGTACAAATCCATAACCATTTGAATCAAACAGAATCAAAATGCACTCCACAGCTATATTCCCATTGGTTAAGATAGAGTGACCAGATAGGAAGTAAAGTCATTGATCTCAGGTCTCCAACTAAGCATTTGCATTCTGTCAATTCCTGGAGAAAGACTAGAAATTTGGTGGATTTTCTAGAAATTTCCAAATTTGTTTGTTTCTTATACCTAAATAAAGCATGTGATATTTGCAAAATGATTCAGATTTTATCAATACGTTGGGTCTTGTGAACTCAGATATGTTTACGTCAAGCAGGAAAAATCTTACTTTAATGAATTTTAGCTGCACTTAAATATTCATATAAACATGTTTAATCAGTTACATTCAGTTTACAGACAGTGCATTAGAGCTATAACCCAAGTAATTGAAAGGATGATGGTGGTGTCATAATGGCAACCTCGAGGCATGCATATTTCTATTAGCATTTTGTTATTTTCATCATTTGAATTCCTGTTATATTTAGCACTGAAATTATATGGTGAAACTATTCCCTGTAGAACATAATTTTTCCTTCCTTTTTATTTTATAGATGCTTATAACTGAGCCCAAGCTTTCAGGCCATTTAAATTATTCCTTTATTTCTCTGGATAGATTTTTGTCAAATCATGTATTTGCAATTAGTACCAAAGAGCAATTTTCCCTCAAAAATAATGTTTCCCCAGGCTCAGAAATATGTATGCAATATTTGTATTATGAAATCTGCAAGGAAGAAAAGGAAATATTCAATCTGGTAAATTATGTATGTTTCCAGGAAGGGGTAGAATATAAATAGGAACAATGAGTTGATAAGTAAAATGTCTAACTATAGACCTAATTTTGAGGGGGAAAAATAGCATCAGAAACTCAAATTATCAATAATCACTCAAGGGAAATAGTGAAAGACTCATTAGGCAAATCTTAAAAAGCTACTGAACACTTGAAAAAACTCCATTTTGGCAAGAAGGTACATTATAAGAGAGCATTTTTGGTTTTTCCTTTTCCAGTGCTTTTGATTCCTATGAAAAGCAGGGAAAGAAGAAATCGAGATTTGGAATTTAGGCACAATAACAATCATAGTCATTTCTATATATTCATTAATACATACCAACATCAAGAATTTTTTGTTTGTTTACTTTTAGGGACAAATGAGTCATAAAAAAATTAATCAGAGCTTGGGTCTGGCAAAAGTCCATCTTTGGTATCATTAATGGCACTCTCCTGGCATGTAACCACATAACATACCAATAATATTAGAAATAAGAGATGCAGTTTCTATGTTGATGGTAGAAACAGCTGGGGGAGCAAATGACCTTGTTTGGGTTGTATATTCCTTTGTTCTAATACCGTATCCACCCTCTTTGTGTAAATAGCCATTCGTATTTCACATAAAACTGCCAGCTGAGTGGTCAATAAATACAACTCTATTATCTGGGCGAAGTATCCCTTGATTCAGGACTCTGTACATGAGTGCAATCCCTAGGACTGTTCAATAATAAGTGGTATCAAAGCCAGGTGTAACTGTCAAGTACTATCATCCCCTGATATACCCATTTAGATAATTAAATTTCAATCAAAGAAAAAAGTGAACTGTTTTTAACTATAGATCACAAAATATATATGTGTATATGCTGGCATAATAATGCTTCTAAAAGGGGTGCTGGGTGGCTCAGTCATTAAATGTCTGCCTTCGGCTAGGTCATGATCCCAGGGCCCTGGGATCGAGCCCCGCATCGGGCTCCTTGCTCCGCGGGAGGCCTGCTTCTCCCTCTCCCACTTTCCCTGCTTGTGTTCCCTCTCTCACTGTGTCTCTTTCTGTCAAATAAATAAATAAAATCTTTAAAAAAAATTAAAAATAAAAATAATGCTTCTATAAACAGCCCAGACAGCAAATGGTTTCAAATGATTAACTGTAGCATCAGGTTTTCCTATGAATATATCTGTAGAGAAACACTTTCTTAGGACCAGACCAAGTGTATGTGAAATGAAATACTTGCCTTTCTTGACTAAGGAGGTTTCCTCTCTGCTAGGCAATTAAAATACAGCAAATCGGCCCCTCTATTAGAAGACAAAACTGTATACTTGGCAAACTTATCATTTCTAGTGCTTAAAGGGATGGTATTGAAAACATTAAAAATAAATCAGATTCACATTGAAAAGAAATTTTAAAAAATAGGTTTTAATGAATATGAGTTATTTGATAAAAATAGCGGAAACAATGACCAATATGTATTAAGCATGTATATCATGCCAGGCATTGTGTTCACAGCTTTACAGATATCATCTGGTTTGGCTTCACAACAATCCTATAAAGAGAGCACTATTATCATTATGCCCATCTTACAGATAAATTCGCAGGGGTGGGAAACTTTCTCAAGGCCACACAGTGGTCACTATTGGAACTGCACTTTGATTCCTACCGTGCAGATACATAAGCAGTTCAAGAATTCTGGCACTTTTCCACTCATTTGTTATTTTACTCATTTAACCAATATTTATTGAGCACTTACTCATTCAGGGTTGAGCGCTTATGAACCTAGGATGAAGACTCAGAGCCTGGCTACAAGCCCTGATAAAGGCGGGGATAGGAAACTGCTCCTATCTCAAGTGCCAACTCTGATAAATTGGCAGCAGTTGTCTGTAAAGTGTGTTATGTATTCCACGGCTCGGGTCAGGTCAGAAACAAACAATGGAGTAGATAGATGAGCAAAGTCTACAATGCGTGATGATGTGGGAATAACCACACACGTCTCAAGTATTTGATTTCCTTGAGCTAGTGGATAACAGAAAAATAGGAGAAAAGCTCAGAAGTCAGTGGTCAAATGGAGCTGGGTAAATGGAAACGTGAATGCTTTAGAAGTGATGTTAAAGCAATATAGGCACCATTAAAAGCAAGAGATAAAAACAGAACCTACCATGCAGGGCTAATTCAAGGGTAAGCACAAAGCAAGGCAAATGATGAATCGGGTACTAATAGAAAGGTGTGACACGAAATTATGAGCTGTTCAAGAGAATGGCTGAAGTGAAGTCAGGAAAATGGGCTCTCCCTAGAAAATGAAAAAACAAAACCAAGTATTCCAGAGAGATAATGTGTGGCTTCTGAACTTGGATAACTAAAGTTATAAACCTGCTGCAGGCTCATGAGACAGATTATCACTCCATAATCTGTCTAAACCAAGAGGTAAGAGGTGGACCAAATGGAGAGAGGGGTGGTTGGGGTTTGTCAGGCTCATCTTAATATTCCCCAACTAGATGGAGTGAAAAGTTGACTCTAGCCCAGCAGTAGGGCCGAGTTTAGTCTCTCCAGGCCTGCTTTTTGGCCAAATAACTTCCTGTTTTTCGTATTTGTTTTAGTGATGCACCACTCTCTTCTCCCAGGTAGATATCAGAATTGACAGCTGTTAATCCCACTCCAGTACAAATAAACCCTGCCAGGCCTGCCAAAGAGCAGGTGCATTTCCACTCACCTGGATCAAACTAGAGTCTCCTGATAATATAATTTGTGCAAACAGTCCTTATCCCACTTGGCAACTGGAGGATTTAGGACAAATTGTGGAATCTAGAGCCTACAGTTTAAGACAAGTGGCCTGGAAGAGAGATAAGCACACACTTCTGAGATGCGTGTGGTAATTAGCTCCCAGCAGCATAAAACATTCAACTCCGAATGATGAATTTTAATTTTATTTCAAAAGCTTTTTCAAGGGGAAGGTGTCAGAGCTTAACATTTGCTACTGGATTTTACATAAATGGCTACCTGCCAATTAGAATCTGTTTTCCAATCATTTGTGATCTAATATGTGAAAATGAATTATGTGGTTCAAGATGAAATAAAATCTATAATCCTCTGTCACAGTGAAGGAGTGAGCAATGAAGGGGAACAAGTTGTTGATTTATACATAAATAACGAGTGTGTTGTGCAACCAGATCTCAACGGAGCTAGCAAAGCATTTGGCTCATCTTGCTGTGGGGAAAATGTGGGTTTCCAAAAATTTAGGGGCAGAATTCAGTATCTAGAAGACCAAATCTACTTACATTCCTGGACAGGGGGATTCAGATGATGAGTCTGGCAGAGGTATGGTTAGTGGAGGGAAAGGAGAAACTACCAGTCTGCCCTTACTTCTTAAGTGTGTTACTGCACCATCACAGGACCCCCATGCCCCAGAACGGCTCATTTTTTTTTTTTTTTTTTTTTTCCCCCTGGGGAAGGCATCAGACAGAAAGTGACAGATGATTTGGCAACTTAGTGCAACACACTTTAAGGCAGCTTATTATTCATCGCCCCTGGAGTGCTAAGTGCATTCAGTTATACCAAGGCCATTTTTTTTTTTTTTTTTAATTCAAACTGAACAGAAAACCCCCAGGACTCTGTGGGGTTTGTATTCTCTCATCCAGTGTTTTTGAAAGCTTGTTGGATGCTATCATGGTTTGAATTGTGTCCTCCAAAAAGATATGTTGAAGTTCTGACCCCCAGTACTTGTGCATGAGACTTTGCTTGGAAACAGAGTCTTTGCAGATGTAATCAAGTTAAGATAAAGTCATACAGAATTAGAGGGGGCCCTTAATCCATTATGACTTGGGATCTTACAAGAAAAGGAAAATTTAGAAGCATATAGAGATAAATAAGGGGAAATGTCACAGGACAACAGAGGCAAACACTGATGCACGGGGACTGCAAGGAAAAGAACACCTGGGGTTATCAGGAGCTGGAAGGAAGAATCCTTCTTTTAAAGCCTTCAGAAGGCCCATGGCCCTGTGCACACCTTGACTTCAGACTTGCAGCTTCTAGAACCATGAGGTAACACATTTCTGTTGTTGTAAGGCATCCAGGTTGTAGTAGTTGGTTAGGACAGTCCTAGAAAACTGATAAGTTATCTTTATTCTAAGAAAATTTACTTAGAACCCTGAAATATTAAGCAAATATTAAACAGATTTGCTATGGTCAAAGCTGAGATGAAAAGTCACAAATCACGGCCGGAAAAGTTGCCAGTCCACTGTCCAGGGTGAAACCCGAGGCGCCTCAGAGGAATGTTTAGCTCTCTCCGGGGCATGAATTAACACATGCTGAATCTTTTATTTTAATCTTAAAAAATACATTTCTAAATTATCACGTATCAGGAGTATTCTAAATGAATTTCCATAAACTGAAGACACCCATGTAATGAGCACTTTCATCAAGCATTGTAACATCACCTAGCACCCAGAAGACCCCCATATTTCCTTCTATGCCCCCAATGGTGTCTCCTCTCTTGACCACTAATTACCATGTCCTTCTGATTTTTTAAGTGATGGACATCTCTTAAATCATTTTTGGAGGCAGAGGTGTTTAAAAAAAATCAACTGATTCTCTGCCAACTTTCTTAAATAACCAATAATCACCTTTGTATTTATCATAATACCTAGAGATGTGGGCATCTTCTAGCCCATAGCAATATAAAAACCATATGTCAATTTAATTTAAAAATAAAAAGTCCACTTAAGAAAGTTTTAATAATTATCTAATGCAATCATATCCTTTTTTCCTCTTCTTTTTATTTATTTTTTTATTATCCTCTTCCTTTTAAATTCTATAAGCTTTCAGTAGGTCGTGCCTATGTATTTTTAAAAAGTTTCTATCTTGCTGTCTTGTTAGGGAGGATATCTTCCAAAAGCACTTTTTTAATCCTATTTTTAGAATACTTTTCATGGGAGGAAGCTATGTATAAATTAAAGGAATTGGATCTAATTAACTAATTGTAATGTATTAATATGTACTCTCCTCTCTAGAAGAAAGCTGAATATGCATAGACAAAGTAATATTATTATTATTGTATCTACATCTGCTCACAGAATTGATGAACTTCTAAACTTCTAAAACTATCCAGCACTTAGTAGTGTTCATTTTGTGTCAAGTATTGCTCTAAGTGCTTTTACATGTTTTAAATTACTTAACCACATAACAACCCAATGCGATAGGATGATTATTATGCACATTTTACCACTAAGGAAACAGGTCACAGAGAGTCTGAGTAAATTCCCTAAGGTTATGGACGAGTGGAGCTCAGATTCACACTTAACCTGACTAACAGTTGGAGTCCATAACCATCTTGTTATACAAGCTTTTAACAGAATAACATTCAATACAATGATAATATTATAGAAATAAAAATAAAGACAAGGAAAAATAAACATAAAAAAATCCAAAAAGTCTATATGTTTCTGAAGTTGAACTCCAAAATGCTTTTATTTGCACCTCTTTAGAGTAATCATACAAACCAAACAAACCCACACCATTCAATGACATAGATCTTACAGAAACAAATTAAAAAAAAAAAAAAAATGAGAAGAACAGCAGCTTTTCAAAAAGCTTTTCCAAATATTGAATTTGAGAATTAATTCTTCAAATTATAAATGCATTAATGCTTTGACCCAGCAATCCTACTCCAAGGGATTTATCTAACAGATAGGCCTGCACACATACAAAAATGATTCATGTGCAAGGTTAATCAAGGAAAGCATTGGATTTAGTAGCTAAGGGCTAAAAACAGCTCCAAGGTCTATCATTAGGGACTAGTTAGAGACTGTGCATCCTATATGCAGACATGAGAAGGGCTCCAGACTTACTCTTAAATGAAATGAGTAAATAAATGCCCACATCAGAGTAAACAACATGATACACTTTGTAAAATAAATTGAGAAACTAACTATATCTACTTGTGTACGCATGAAGATACACTGGAAGAATAATTAAAAGTCAAAAAAAGGCAACATCTTTCTCTCACATTACACATTTACAATTATTTGTTCTGCTTTTGAAACATGCTATAGATCTACTTCTTTTTTTAAAACATATTATTTTTTAAAGATGTTTCACACTTATTTGAGAGAGCAAGTGAGAGAATGAGCAGAGGGAGCAGCAGAGAAAGAAGCAGACTCCTCACTGAGCAGGGAGCCAAATGCGGGGCTCAATCCCAGGATCCTGGGATCATGACTTAAGCGGAAGGCAGAAGCTTAACTGACTGAGCCACGCAGGCGCCCCTCTACTGATCTGCTTCTAAAAACCTCCCATCACTATGGGCACCACCATTATCTCACGCCTGGACAATTATAACAGCCTCCACCTTTGACCCTTCCACCCATTTCAACATGGCAGCCAGAGTGATCCTCTTGAAATGATCTGTCACTCCTCAGCTCAAAATTTTCCCATCTTAGAGTAAAAATCAACCCATATTAGGACTTACAGAGCTTTATATAATTTGGATCTAAATCACTGCTTTTATCTTACTCCCCGCTAATCTTTCCCTTGTTCACTTAGCTGGCCCCATTGCTGTATCTGGAATTTAGAAATATACTCATTAATTAAGAAAACAATGCCTATAATGCATATTTTTGTTGGTAATGGAAATATTAAATTGCTTATTATCAGGTGCTCTTATATTTTAATATATGTTGGCATGCATGAATATCCATATATTTACAAACACAAACACCCATGTACACACATATATAAAGAGACAAATCATCATAATGTCAAGCACAAAATAGTGCTATATTTTGTTTTTAGGGCTGCATGAAAAGCTCCATGGATAGGCAAGAGATTGAGAAACCTGAAAACAGTCCTGAGAATGAGATATAATGACTGAGTAGGAAAAAATTGAGAAAATAATTTACAATAACATAAGGGATTGGTTCAAAGTAATGGACATATTGCTAAACATTTTAATACTTCCTCTCTCTCTTTCTCATTAGAAGAGCTATTATCAAATGTTAACAATGAATTGTTTAGATTTTTTCTTTCAAATTTTTGTTTTTGTTTTTGTTTCTTTGTTTTGTTTAATTTATTAACATAATGTATTATTTGTTTCAGGGGTACAGGTCTGTGATTCATCAGTCTTATACAATTCACAGCACTCACCATACAACATACCCTCCCCAATGTCCATCACCCAGCCTCCCCATCCTTCCCAACCTTTTTAATAGATCCCAAATATTCCAAACCACCTAAAATTGTGTGGTGATATCAAGGTCTAATTTCTCACCTTGTATCTTCTTATGTGCAGAAATAATACTGGAAAAAAATTCCCCTGTGAAATAATCATCTTAATTTCTGAATTTCTCTTTTGGGAAACAAAATAACCTACATTTCTGAAAGAAAAAAAAAAAAAAGAAAAACTCTGAAAGGAATTATTCTTCTGAATTAAGTGACTTAAAGTAAATCCTTCCTTCACTTATGCTAAAAAACAAATGAAGAACAGCAACAAAAAAATAGCAGAACATGATTGCTATAGATGTAGGCTGAACTTTTGACTAAAATTTTGAGTACAGGTCATCCCAGGTAATAGAATTTAGGCTGAGAAATGGTTTAATTTAGTTTAGTTTAATAGCAAGGAACCCTAAGTGAGGCTGGGAATGAAGTGTGGTCTTGGACCCAAACAAAATCTTTGATGATTTTCAGGTTATATTTTTGGGTGGGATGGTGGACAAACAGTAAAAAAATATTATGTATTATGAGGAAGATTTGGGTACTATAGACAAAATTTGACAAATGATAAAGCTTAGTGGCTAGGGTCACAGCTGGTGCTCCTTCACCTAGCAGAAGGCTAATCATGAAAAACTCTTCCAGTAAGGTGATATCTGAGTAGAAGTCTGAAAGAAATAAAGAAGATATTAGTGTGGGTATCTGCAGAAAGTGTGTTTTAGAGAGGTAATAATAAATTCTTTCTCTAACAACAGAGCTCCAGAATACATAAAACAAAACTGACAGATTTAAGGTAGAAATGGGAAGTTTGAAATAATAGAGAACTAAATACCCTCACTTTCAAGGATGGGTAGAACTGTGTGGAAGGCCATAAATGAAATAGAAGATTTGAATACGATATTAAACATAACAGATACCTATAGGTCCCCCAACCAATAGCAGCAGAATATACATTCTTCCTAAGAACACACGGAGCATTCTCTAGGATAAACCATATTCTAGGCCATAAAACAAATCTCAATGAATTTAAAAGTATTGGAATCATACAAAATATATTTTCAACTATATAGAATTAAAGTATAAATCAGTAATAGAAGGATATTTGTATATTTCACAAATATGTGGAAATGAAACAACACACAGCTAAATAACCAAGGGTTAAAGGGTAAATTAAAAGGGAAATAAGAAAATATTTTGAGATAAACAAGAATAAAGATAAAACCTCAGAGGGGCGCCTGGGTGGCTCAGATGGTTAAGCGTCTGCCTTCGGCTCAGGTCATGATCCCAGCGTCCTGGGATCGAGTCCCGCATTGGGCTCCCTGCTCCTTGGGAGCCTGCTTCTCCCTCTGCCTCTCTGTCTCTCTCTGTCTCTCATGAATAAATAAATAAATAAATCTTAAAAAAAAAAAGATAAAACCTCAGAACTTATAAGATGCAGCTAAAACAGTGTTTAAATAGAAATTTATAGCTGCTAGCACCTAAAATAAAAAAGAAAATCAGAAATCAATAAGCTAAGTATTGAAAATAAAAAAAAAAAAGACGAGGTAGCTGAGTACAGAGCAAACAGAAAGAAGGAAATAATAAAACTAGAACAAAAAGTCGAGTCTTTGGAATGATCTATAAAATTGACAATCTCCAGCTAGTCTGAAGAAAAAAGAAAAAAAGGAAGAAGACAACTTTCTAAAATATAGAGCAAAAGAGGGGACACTACCAACATCACAGAAATAAAGAGAATTTTAAGGGAGTACTATCAACACCTGTATGTCAACAAATTAAATAATGTAGATGAAATGGAGGACTTGGGAAGATACAAATTACCAATCCTGACTCAAGCAAGAAGAAATAGAAAATCTTAATAGACCTATAGCAACTAAAAAAGATCAAATTAATAATTAAAAACATCTCACATAGAAGAACCCTGACCAGATGGCTTCACTGATTAATTCCACTAAACATTCAAAGAATAATTAATACCAATTTTTCACAAGAAGAGAAAGGAACAAGTGCCCTACTCATTTTTATGAGGCCAATGTTACTCTGATACCAAAACCAGACAAAATAGCCAAAGGAAAGGAAACTATAGACCAATAGCTCTTATAATAAATATCTCTTATAGACATAGAGATCCTCAACAAACACTAGCAAACAAAATCTAGGAACTTATAGAAAAAAGATAAATATAGCCAGGCCAAGTGAAATTTATTGTACCAATACAGGTTGGCTTAACAACCAAGGTCAAGAATGAGTATTTGCCTCAACTGTAAAAGAAACTTGCATCTGAGAGTCTGAAAACAGTGGAATCAAAAAAATTAAAAATCATACAAATAATTGCATTCCAAATTCATGGTGATATACTGATATTCTATACAAAACTGATTATATCAGAAACATCTACAATTGGAGTCAGTACCTAGTCACCTTACAGTAATCCTACATCACTCTCGAGACTCCAACAGTGTTTGCATTCTGGACACAGGAATTGCATTGTCCTGGGCATTAGTAGTTGTTTTTTTTTGTTTTTGTTTTTGTTTTCTTTTATTTCTCTTCCTTCAAAGAACAGACACCAAGATAAAAAGTTACAGGTCAGACCAAAAGAAGCTACAAGAAAGCTTCATATAATGTTCTTATAAGATTACAGGCCTTTGCTTTCACAACAATTTTACTCAAAGATTTTAGGATGATAAATCAATTCATGTTTAGAAACTATAGGATCCAATGACTAATGAGCTAGTTTGAATCAGAGGACCTATTTCCAAGTCTTGCTTTTGAAATTAAAATAAGAAAAGGAAAAAAAAATGTTTAGGGTACAGCCATACGTAGTATATTTTTCCTCCAAATAAAAGGGTAGTCCAGATAAAAGTATCAAAAATCTCTGCATGTCTGAACTACTTAGTCATTCCTCTGCTGATAGTATATGATCACCCACTTGCAAATACCAATTAACTGTCCCTGCTGGACCAGGACACTTCTGATTCTTCTCAAACCTCCTGAGATTGCCACTGAGCTGCCATCTTCTCCACTAGGATTCCTGGCTGAGAAAGAATTGTCAAAACTGTCAATTCCAGTGTGGCAGAGGCTTCTTTGACAATTACTTCCAGCAATGGGGGAGAAGAGAAAATGCTGTGAGTATTGGAATTCAGAGGTCGGTGGATAGCATATGTGGGATAGATAAGCCTAACATTCATGGCTCTTGAGGTCTTTAAATTCCTTCTTTTAAATCCTGATAATGCATCTGGGCATTTGATGCCAGCCATCAATAGTCAGCCTTGAATGTAAATTTCTATCAGTCGAATCAGCAAATTCTTCCATCCACAGCTGGTGGTCTACATGAGTACACCGAAAGCAGAATCACTGGCACGAGACACCAGTAAAATTAATTTAGCTGAATATAAAATTATGGTCTGTTTTGGCAGTATCTGTCAAAATGAAAAAGATACATTCTCTTTTGCCAAGCAGTTCCACTTGAAAGGATTCAGATACTCTGGTATGAAATCCCCAAGATGCACATAAAAATGTGTTCACTGAAGCATTTTTTTGGTGATAGCAAAAACCTGGAGACAAAAGTTGATCAATAGGGAGTAGGTTTAATAAATCACAGTGTATTGATACAATGGAATTTCGAGCAGTCTTTTGAAAAGATAAAGCAAATTTATACATACTGCCTTTGTAGGTGCTCATGATAATTTTTTACTAGAAAAATATTAAGTTAAATTAAAAACAATATAAATAATACTATGAAATGATAGCATTAAGGTACTATATTTGTTGCATATGAACAATGTTAGCAATGGTTACTCCCTGCGTTTTGTGGTGGGATTGCAACTGCGGGGATCTTTTATTATTCACTTTTTTTACTTTTATACATTTGATTTTTGCAGAGACAAAAATTAATTCTATTATTAATTTATTTTTTTTATTTTTTTAAAGATTTTATTTATTTATTTATTTTTAGAGAGTGAGCGAGAGAGAAACAGCATGAGAGGGGAGAGGGTCAGAGGGAGAAGCAGGCTCCCCGCTGAGCGGAGAGCCCGATGTGGGACTCGATCCCAGGACCCTGGGATCATGACCTGAGCCGAAGGCAGATGCTTAACCATCTGAGCCACCCAGGCGCCCTATTATTAATTTATTTAAACGTAAAAACTCAATGACAGAAAATTACATAAAATTATATCAGTTTTTCATGGTGGGAGAGACATGAAATTTTTCATTCTTAAATTTTACCTCTATACTTAAGCTCCCCAGGATTTGCCTTGATCACTCCTATTGTCAGTGGCACATATTTATGAAATATGAAATTTCTCTGGGTTTAGGAGTGCATTCTTGGACTGCAAGTAACTAAAGAGATTGATCACTTACCGGAGACCTCCTAGGAACTTGGCTTTAAACAGCGGAGCTAGACAGCTCCAGATGCCAATCTCTCTGAGATCACTTTGGATAGATCACATAATTATAATGGGTCGAAAAACTGCCATCTATGATAAATGAAGAATAATCCAAAATTCTTATGGGGTGATTTTTGTTTACCAAAGGATTAATTCTTGTTAATTTATAAAGGCAAGTAATTGGAAGCTATACCTCACAACTGAACCCTTGAAATCATAAAATGTTGAATGAGTCATGTCACTAGTGAGGGTTGGTACAAATACCCAGGGACTGCTGCTCTCTCAGAAGCAGAAGCAGTACCCATCAGGTCTGAAGGACCAAGTGTGTCAAGAATGCAGCTCTGGAATTGAGTTCTTGACTTACTATCCACATTATGAGAGTCAACTACAATTCTTGGCTGTGTGATGGGATGAATCATAGTACCTACCTTATAAAGTTACTGTGAGAATCAAACTAGTGGATTTAGAAGTGTGTGGCTTAAAAACCTAGAGTTGTCACTATTATTCCATCATTACTTTAGATATAATGAACCCAGGACCCTGTGAAGATGTCATCTAATTTCAGTCACTTATTCAATTAACAAAAAAAATGTAAAAAAAAAAAAAGCCCCTATTGCCTGGAAAAAATTCATTATTGATCATGAGGATATTTTCAAGATGCTATGAATACACACTTAAAACATCATTAATGATCTCGACATGAATTTTCTAAAATCTATGGAAGTGTCCAGCAAGTAAGAAACATTTTCCCATATGTAGCAGCGTTGATAAACAGTTTGGCATCCAGAAAAATACATTCTAGCAATCATTTCACATGCCTCTTTTCTTCTTCTTCTTCTTTTTTTTTTTAATTGAAGTATAGTTGACACATAATGCTACATTAGTTTTAAGTGTACAACATGGTGATTTGACAACTCTATAGGCACTCACAAGTGCAGCTACCATCTGTTATCATACAATGTTATTATAATATCATTGACTGTATCCCCTTTGCAAGGTTTTTGAGCAGCATTCACTTATGCAATTTTGAATGTGAATTCATTGCCAGAATCTATCCTTATCAGAGAAGGCTGTGAAATACTACTTGCCTTTCTGCCTACATTAAAATAGCCCAGGACAGGGCGCCTGGGTGGCTCAGATGGTTAAGCGTCTGCCTTCGGCTCAGGTCATGATCCCAGGGTCCTGGGATCGAGTCCTGCATCGGGCTCTCTGCTCCTTGGGAGCCTGCTTCTCCCTCTGCCTCTCTCTCTCTGTCTTTCATGAATAAACAAATAAAATCTTTAGAAAAAAAAAAAAAGAATAGGCCAGGACAGGCTGCAGTAATAAATAAACCTTAAAATCTCATTGGCTTATCACAACAGAGATTTATTTCTTGTGCCACCGTTGGGACAGCCCTCCTCTAGCGTCAGCTACTGTTTCTGGAATAGATGGCCTCTAAATTTTTTGCAGAGAGGTCTGGAGGGACATTGAAGATGTTTCTAAAAAAGTAGAGCAGGCCTGAAGTCAGTCTGTATCATTTTGACCATATTCCATTAACTCAAATTCCGGGAGATGGGCCCAGCCCCACTGCATGGGAAATTGCTGAATTAACCTGGCTGTGTGCTTGGGAAAGGCAGGCAAAGTGGAGAACTCAGAGCCTAGTCTCTGCCATACAATCCACATACACAAATTATTTGGAATTTTGCATGTTGATGAGCCTCAAAAGTGAAAAGCAAAATCGTCTTATTGATGACTAGAATAGGGTCTGGAACACAGCAGGAGCTCCAAGAATATTGGTGGATTAACTGATGTAAAACCACATTTTTTTTTAAATTTTGTTTATTATTATGTTATGTTAATCACCATGCATTACATCATTAGTTTTTGATGTAGTGTTCCATGATTCATTGTTTGCATATAACACCCAGTGCTCCGTGCAGAACATGCCCTCTTTAATAACCATCACCAGGCTAACCCATCCCCCCACCCCCCTCCCCCCTAGAACCCTCAGTTTGTTTCTCAGTCCATAGTCTCTCATGGTTCGTCTCCCCCTCCGATTCCCCCCCCTCCCTCCTTCCCTTCCTTCCTTCTTCTTTTTTTTTTTTTTTTAACATATAATGTATTATTTGTTTCAGAGGTACAGGTCTGTGATTCAACAGTCTTACACAATTCACAGCGCTCACCATAGCACATACCCTCCCCAATGTCTATCACCCATCCACCCCATCCCTCCCACCTGCCACCACTCCGGCAACAAACCACATCTTTTTTTAAACTAAACAATATTGAACTGATTACCTCTAGTACCACCTGATTACAAAAAGTTCCTCTCATTCAGGAATTTGTTTTCAGGTATGATTTTTTTTTTGGAAAAAAAATTCTTATTTGCATTTCATTATTTATTTTTAAATGCATCACGTTATAATGATTACATTGAAATTATCCTCACTCTTACTTTAGATTTCTGGGAAGCAATACAGGTTTTCCACTTTGGGTAGTGTGCGTGTTTCTCTTAAAATCATTAAATAAGACAATTTATGGATATTATAACATGTAATATATGTTAATATCTAATCATAAAGTTGGTATAAACACATAGCAAGAATTGTGTTTGCATTCCTCAAATAACAAAGTTTGAAAATCTCATGTCTAAAAAGCTTAAATTCAAGTCACGTATTAGTCATAAATTTAAAATGGAGCTGATGTTTGTATGTAACCATTAGAGACAAAGTAGCTCATTTGGAATAAAGTCAATCCTAAAAACAGCAAACGAATTCACAACTTACTTCTCAAGTCTATCCTTAGTATTATGACTTATATAATACTTTTCTAAATTTACATACATTATTCAGGATTAGTTATTGATTAAGCTAACATTTAAGTTTAAAAATAAAAGGAATAAAAACAATACACGAATTGGCTCATTTCCTCTACTTGCCCTTAACAAGGTCAAGTATTTGACATTCCCAGTGTTTTTATTTGTGTATATAGACCCGTGTTTGTGTGTTTATGAAATATTCCTTAAATGAGAATGGAAAAATATTACTTTCTAGAAATTGTATTTTAAGTTAAGTAGACTTGATAGCTGTTCAAAATTTTTACTGTGAGCCATATATTATGGAAAACTTTTTCAGTGTATTACTAAAATACTATACATAATATATAATATTGTAATTCAGGATAAACGTTGGTTTTCAACAAATATTTATTATCTGGTTGCATGTGCTTCTCTGGGACTACAGGAAAACAGGTCCTGCCCTTCAAATAAAGAGGATGGCAGACACTTAAATCGATATGCTAAATGCCAGAGTGGTATCCACTAATCATCTTGGAGCAACGTGGAAAGAATATCTAAATCTATTTGGAGAAATATAAGTGGGGGATGTGATTTATCAGGGAGAAATTTATAATTATACTATGTTAAGAATACACAGAAATTTTTCAGGTATTCAAATGTGGTAAAACTGTTAGAGGTAAAAGAATACTGCCAATGTGCAGAGATAGCATATTGGAGATTCAGTGTAGCTGGAGGTAGGCAGAGGATACGAATAGTGGGGGACAGGGGCACCTGGGTGGTTCATTCCATTAAGCACCTGACTTCAGCTCAGGTCATGATCTTAGGGTCCTGGTATCCAGCCCCGCATCCTTGCTCAGCTCCTTGCTCAGTGAGGCGTCTGCTTGTCCCTCTCCCTCTCCCTCTGCCCCTCTGCCAGGTCACGTTCTCTCTGTCTCTCTCTCAAACAAATAAAATCTTAAAAAAAAAATAGTGGGGGCCAGCTATGTAATTTGCAGACCCCAGTGCAAAATGAAAATGCACGCCCTGTGCCAAAGGAATGTGTTTATGTGGGAATGGGGAAAACTGAATTTCCCATCCTTACAAGGTCTGTAGTCCCATCTTCCCAGGGGATCACAACTTCTAAGCTAGAATGCACTGCATGTGCTGGGTACCTGAATGGGGGGTGGGTGCAAGATTCCCACCAAGTCATCTGCCACAGCCTCATAGGGTGCATGTCCCATGGTGCTGCCTGCCCAAATGGGACAGCTACAGCCTTGCCTTTCCCAGAGTGCCACCAGGAGTGTGTTGGATCCTTACATTTCTCTACTCTCCTCATACCCACACCCAAGACACTCCCTGAGCCAAAGTCAAAGGCAATGAAATTCAAGTCTGCCTCCACTATTGCATCCTAGTCACCTGAGGGTGACAGAGATCACTAGGCAGGTGGAGGGGAAGGAGGCCTGAGAACATGTTCTGGAGGTGGAGGAAGGGATGGACCATGTGTAAGCCCACTATCCACGCCCCTGTCGCATGCTGTGCTATCCATTGGACTTCACCTACAAAACACAAATTAAAGATAAAATTAATAAGCATTTGAAGACAGCAACTCAGAGCGTCAAACCTTAAGCTGCTCTAGTCACATGCCCTGGAAGCTATACCTGGGGCAGCAAAAAAAATTAGAACGATTAAAATTTAAGACTGCCTATATTTTCATGCTAGTGTGTTTGGACTTTACATGAGATGTATAGTCAGCCTGAAAGTATTACGTTTAACATTAAGGATATAATTTAAAAGAAGTATGAAACTAAGAATCAGAAACATTGCAGAGTTCTCACATTAAAAATGGTCTTAAGTTTATTTCAAACTTTTATGATTTGAATGAAGCTTCCCATCACTGTTTTCGGCCACGGTTCTATTTGGTCATATTCGTAGAGGCATCTGATGATTTGATTTCAAAATTGTAAAATGCTGGATCCCTAAGGATTGAATTTCTTTCACATTTTTAATAAAATGAAACCAGGAGATTAATATTGTCAAAATACAAAATCTCAATGCATAACTGCCTCCTCATAAAGTGATATTTACAATGGAGATTATTTTTAAAGTCTTTCTGTTACAAAATGTGTACACAACAACTTTGTTGGAAACCAATAAATAGACTGCATTAAAACCACAGGTTACTATGCCATATGAGTCTTGGAAATTAAATTAGCTCCTGGAAAGTACAAACCCCTCCAGAATTTTATAAAATCAAGGTCATGATATTGTCAAAAAGCTTATTCGATAGAAATCTCGGGACATTAATAATCTGATTGCTCCAAATTTACATGGCAAAGCTTGTATGCTAAATTTAAAGTCATTATCTTCTCTGAGCCAGTCACCTACTCTTTCTAGAATTTAAATAATGCAGTTTTTTTTTTTTTTTTGCAAACACGGCTGCAGTGATTTTGCTACAGACTTAATTGTCATAATATTTACAAAATGCTTCTGAGCCAGATTTTTCTCATAGAATTTCAAGCTTAATTTAACTTGTCCTACAAACAGACAAAATAGAATGATATCATAGCCAATAGAAAGGCACAGAAGTGAGTCAAACTCATGTTTCAAGACCATGAGTTTATCTAGGCAAACTTTTTTGGTGGGCTCTGTGGCCAATCAGTGAAACTTTAATTATGAGATCACTCTTATTCTTTCACTTGCTCCTCTAGCTGCCAGATAAAACTTCTACATCAGTGAAAGCTTTTCTGGTTCCTGACCTTCCCTGATCCATCCCCTGATGCCATATTTAATGTTGTTCTCCAACCAGCTAGTCTATATTTTCAAATCTACTCACCCTTATTATAAATATTTATGGAGACCTGTATTTTGAAAGATGATGTTAATGAGACAAATTTCACTTTGGGGAAATGATTTCTTGCTTCATTGTTTTTTATGTCTAAAAATTTAAATACTATTTAATTAGGTTTTACTTGATAAAAGCAGATAAATGTTCTGTAGTGACTTTAAAATGAAGAGTTCATGAACACTCTGTTACACCGTTTCCATCTTCCTGAATTCTAATAAGTAAATCAGGATTCTCTAAACTCGGGATAGAAAACTAAAACTTTTGAGGACAGAGAGTTGGAAGAGTCCTGGTATAAGCCAAGAGAATATGATGGAAAACTGGAGAATGCACACACTGCCTAAATTCATTCCAATTGCATTTAAGATTTTTAGCTAACTCTACTACCAAGAGGGGTAGATTGTTATCAAGAATGGCCATGCCGATAATTCACATCTCACATGCCTTTCACAGTAAGACTTTACCATTCTCATAATCGAAAATGGTATCATCCTCATCTCTTCCCTTTAAATCTGGTCTATCCCCTTGACTAGTTTTGACACTGGAATGCAGACAAAGGCGTGTGGCTTCCAAAGCTGACCTTTATAAGCTCTTGTAGTTTCTGTTTTCACGCTTTTGGAATGCAGATCACTGCTTTCATACTATGAAAGAGGCCAAGTGAGCCACATGGACAAACCATAAGGAGGGGAATCGAAGTGACCTTGAGGTCCACTCCTCTCCCAGCAAAGTGCAACCACACTAGTGACCCCAGGTGAGTCCAACAGAGGAACCATCCAGCCATCGAACAGGATCATAAAAAATAAATAAATGCCTTGTCCATAGTTGGAAACTTGAGAAATGCATTTTAAAGAGTGAATAAATGAAAGTTCTATTTATTTTTGTGACTATATAATCTTTATTCACATTAACCTTTATCTTAACCTGCCTCAGGCATTCCTATTTTTGTCTTTAAATTTGTATAATATTACATGTTATGTTATTTCTCCCAAGACTTTATGAATTTCATCCCATCACATGCTGAGCACAGATAGAATAGTCTGAATATTATTTCAAAAATTTCCAGCAAGGCTAATATTTTTGCTGTTTGTAAGCACTGCATTAATTATCTGCATTAATTCCCACTTAGTTGTGAATTGTCACTCAATATCGAAATGAATGAATATATGATTTAATTGGTCAAATAAATCTCAAGTGCTTTATCTTTATGACATAATTTACTGGATAAAACTGCAATAAAAATGCACCTATCTATACAAGAGACTATTATGTGATAAACATGTTTTTTGGCTTTGCCTTTCCTTTAATTACACAAGTAACATCTGACTTTATGCCTTGCAAAAATGTAACCTACAAATTGCAAAATCTTCTTTAAGTGCCTCCTCAGATTCTATCTCCTTTACCTCCTTCCTAGGTACTTCCTAGCTACTGTCAAGTTGTATATTTTTTTAGTATATCTACAAAGCAACGTACATGGTTAAGTTCAATTAAGCTCTTTGCATTTATGAACCTGTCATTTTGCCCTGAGAAAAAGAAAGAAATGAAAAATTCCATTCGTGGAATGAGAAGACATCAAACCTTAAAAGCAGATTTTCCTTGGGCACACGGTTAAAATCATAAAACCTGCCATTCATAATTTGGAATTGTGTTTTAAAAGCCCACTTCATTTCAAATTATATCTCTCAGATAGAAGAATCCAGCTGTTTATGGTTTGTGATAGCTTGCTTGGATGTAGTCCAGAAGGTGAGGTGAATGAGTTTACGATCTCCTAACTGGCAACATATTGAAACAGCATGGTCTAAGGGCTGCAATGGTAAGTGTGCTTGTTTGTCTTGCTTGTATCAACATTAACATCTTTCCTGTTGCAGGGGGATCCTCGAAGGACAGCTATGGTTTGCATTGCCAAGTGTCTTTCCTCCCCATACCCTGTCCTCAGGCATCCCCAGGATGTCTTCCACTAGGGCCTCCTTGGCCTTCATTGTGAGAACAATAGGGCTCCTCATGAGAAGCGCTCACCCCAGGAGCCCTGATCTCTCCTTCATGGTTTCTGTGTGAGCTTGACTGATTACCCAGGCAACATATACTATACCTTGTCAGATTGCTTGTTAAGAGGCTGGGACTTGATTTTTAAGGAACTGAGAAGAATATGTTTGAGTCTTGATTGTTCCACAATACAGTTCCTCTGGGCACACCTTATAAAAGACTCAAGGTGGGGGCGCCTGGGTGGCTCAGTCGGTTAAGCATCTGCCTTCGGCTCAGGTCATGATCCCGGGGTCCTGGGATAGAGCCCCTCATCAGGCTCCCTGCTCAGCGGGAAGCCTGCTTCTCCCTCTCCCACTCCCCCTGCTTGTGTTCCCTCTCTCGCTGTGTCTCTCTCTGTCAAATAAATAAATAAAATCTTTAAAAAAAAATAAAAAATAAAAATAAATAAATAAAAGACTCAAGGTGGGGCAAGTACCAGGTTGCATTTAGGCAGAGCTGGAAATCTCTATACACTGTGATGAAGTGCTTTTAACGTTTCACAGTTTAGTGTGATTGAATTCTAATAGGAGGCTTCTGTATGAAGTCTTTTTTAGTCAAGAGACCTATCAAAGAACTTGGGTCACTTACATCACCATTTAAAAGGCAGATTTTATTCCACATGCTATCCCTGGGGTTAGCTAAACAATGAGACCAACAAAGGACCTATGATAATTATACTTACATGAATTTTACAGAATGTATATATACACATGCACGCACACATATACACCTACAGACAGGCATTTATGTATTTATTTATTTGGAAAATATATCTTCTATTATTCAATGATTGGTGTAGGACGAGATGAACACTAATCAGTTTTTCTTTTTCATTGTTTACAAAAGAAATGACTTGAAGGTAAGTAAGAAGCTTAATTTTGTGTCAGACAAATGATTTGTCCTATATCTGCATGAGTACGTATTTGCATGTATTTGTGCATTTATTTAAGATTTATTTATTTATTTATTTATTTATTTATTTATTTATTTATCAGATTGAGAAAGAGAGAGAGAGCGCACATGCACAGGCAGGAGGAGGGGCAGGCAGAGGGAGAAACAGACTCCCCACTGAGCAGGGAGCCTGATGTGGGACTCAATCCCAGGACCCTGGGCTCATGACCTGAGCTGAAGGCAGAAGCTTAACTGACTGAGCCACCCAGGTGTCCCATGTTTGTGCATTTTAAGTGAAAACAGAGGAACATAGGTTCAGGATAGAGATGGAATTCCCAGGAATTTAGGAACATTATTTCAGATTTTGACATTAGTCTTCTGTGTGGCCTTGAGCATTTTCATTAACTTCCCTACATCTCTTCATGATTCTTCAACTGTAAAATGGGATCCAAATATTGGATAGAGGTTGGCAAATTGTGCATGAGCCACTAAATATGGCTTCTATAAAAACAGAGATTTTCATCCATAAAAAACCTTAAGTGCCACACTTAATAAAACTTTTTATTTACTATTCCATTTCTCTCAACCATGAAAAAGATGTCAGGTGAACAGCTATCTGGTATCAGGCTCCACATGCTTCTTTCCACCTATTTATAAGGTTTTACAATTTTAAAATGTAGTTGGAAAATTATTTTACTCTGCACATTTAAACTTTTTATTTTTCAACTGGAGAAACTAAAAATCTCAGAGTTTCTCATACCTTTGAAACCTTGGATTGGATCAATCAGAACACTGGTATTTCTAGAACTGAGAGAGGCCCAGCTAAGTAATCTTTGATTAAACTAAGTGATACCATTTGAGGTTCTTTAAGAAGATCACTCTGTGCTCTTGCGGGGTCTTTTCACTACTTATTCATTTTTCAAAAGATGTTAATTCTAAAAATTGAAGAAAAACTAGAAACTGCTATTCCAGCACAAAATCAATAGATTGTGTGTATTCATTACCAATATAAAATACATTATTATTTTCCTATGTGATTAAACATGACAGATATATTTTAAATACCAGCTACCAGAATATTGCTGTAATGAATCCTATAAAAGCTTAAAGAAATGTTTGGTCTTTTTTTTTTTTTTATACCTAATCAGAAGAGTGTTTAGTCATGCAGAAAACTAATAATGGTATACATAGAAGAAAGAATATAATCAAAATATAAGGGCATGATTTATCTATGTATTTACTTGAACTCTCCAGATAACAGCATTTATTTACAAACTACGTACACCTTACATAGATTATAGCATTGTATCATTCAAAGAGACATGGATTTCAGTTATGTATTCTTTACTTATTAGCTTTGTGACCTTACACAAATTACTTAATCCCCCAGATGCTGAGATTCTTCATCCTTATAATGGAGTCTAAAATGGTATTAGACCATATTAAAACTAATAATAGGTCATTTTCTCCCAAAATTGATTAATAATGTAAAAGATTCAAGAAGAGCCCCAAAACAAGATAAATGAGACTTGCTTCCATTTTAAAATATTTTAGAGAATGGATAGAATACTAAGTAAAGTGAGAAAACCTGAGAAATTATACAGAGGAGAAAAAACAGATTAACTTAAAATATATAATTAGGCTGACAGCAGACTTCTCAACAGCAATAACAGAAACCAGAAGAGAGTCAGATAATATCTTCAAAATGTTCCAAGAACCCAATTTTCAACTTAGAATTCTACCCATCTAAACTGTCATTCAAAATGACAATAAAATAAAAGTGTGTTACACAAAGTTAGACTGACAGAATATGACTAAAAGTCCATTATTAAAATAACTTTAAAGCATGAACTTCAAAAGAAAGAAATTAAACTATAATGAAAGAATGAGATATTAAGAACAGTTATACACAACTGAAAAATTGTTGAACAGTACATCTGAGACTAATGATGTACTAAACGTTGGCTAATTGAATTTAAAATTAAAAAAATGTAATGTTAAACTTTAACTTTACAAATAAAAATGTTATCTTAAAAAATAATAGTGAACAAAGAAACCTGTGTAAGTAAAAAATTAAAAAAGAGAAAAACCAGACCTCTGATTTCAGCTTTGACATGTAAAGAGCTTGGAATCATCAATCCTGTCCTAACAACAAGAAAAAGCTGAACGAACAAACCTAATAGCGATGACTGTTCTTGGACCCATCAGAGAACTGAGATGGCAGAACAACTATCACCCCAAAACCTGGAGAGGTTAGTCTACAAAATTAAAGCCCAGAACTGCTTACATAGAACAGAAGTCACTGTGCCAGAAACTGGTTGGAATTACCCTTGAAGTGTAAATTTGTACAAATGGCTGGAGGAAGAGTATGGACTAACTTGAGTGAGAAACTCCCAGGAGCTCAGTCTTAGAGGAATTCAGACACTGTTGCGGGTTTTACTTTCAAGAACTCCCTCAGCTTTCACAGTGAAGTTCCCAGAAGAAGCCCCTAGGGCTCTGGCAGTGAGAGAGGAAGAATGCTCATAATCCAATGGTGAGAAACAGTAAATCTCCCCATAATACTGGGAACAAGGCAAGGATGTTATCTCTTACCACTACTACGCAAAAGTCCTGATTCATGCAATAAGACAAGAATGGAATAAGAAGTATACAGATCAGAAAGGAGAAATAAAAAGCTATTTTTAGTAAAAGATGGCACAATTTTCTATGTAGAAAGTCCAAAAGAATAGACACACACATATAAACTCCTATGGCAAATAAATATAGCAAGGTCATAAGAGATAAGGTTAATATCCAGAAGTCATTTGCTTTTCCATATACCAGCACATCTGGCATTTGTGACTAAAAGAACACTACCATTTACAATAGCCTCTCCAATGAAATATTCATGTATAAATACAATAAAATCTGTATAAAATCTATATGTGGAAAATTACAAAAATTCTGATGAGAGAAATTAAAGAAGATCTAACAAACGAGGACATATTCCATGTTTGTGAATTGGAATTCATAATATTAAGATGCCTATTCCTCCCAAATGAATCTATAGATTCAATATAATGCCTCCAAAACCCCAGCAATATATTTTGTAGACACTGACAAACAAATCCTAAAGTTTATATAGAAAGGCAAAAGATCCTAGAATAGGCAACATTATAGTGAAGAACAAAGTTGGAAGACTCAGACTACCCAATTTCATGATTTGCTATAAAAATACAATAGTCAAAACATTATAGTTTTGGTGAAAGAATAAATATGCAGGTAAATAGAACAGAATAGAGTCCAGAAATGGACCCACACAAATAGTCACATGGTCTTTTACAAAGCAGCAAAGGTAATCCAATGGAGAAAGGAGAGCAATTTTAACAAATACTGCTGGAACAATTGTATGTCTAAATGTAAAAAAAAAAGAAGATCCTAGACAGAGACCTAATAACTTTCACAAAAATTAACTCGAAGTGGATCATAGACCTCAATTTGAAAAGGAAAACAGAAGAAAATCTATGTGATTTTGGGTTTGGTGATGAGTTTTTGGCTACAACATTAATAGTGCAATCCATGAAAGAAAAAGTTAAACTGGAATTCATTAAAATTAAAAACTTTAAATTAAACTTTGAAATAAAATGTGCTCTGCAAATACATTGTTAAGGGAGTAAAAAGACAAACTACCGACTGAGACAAAATATTTGCAAAACGCATATCTAATAAATGACTTGTATCCAAAATATACCAAGAATGCTTAAAAGTTAACAATAAAAAAAAAAACCTAATTAAAAAATGGGCAAAGGATTTGAATAGATGTCTCACAAAAGAAAATACACAGGTAGCAAATAAGCATATGAAAAGATGCTCAACATCATTTGCCATTAAGGAATTACAAATTAAAACAATAGTAAGATACTACTATACATCTATTAAAATGGCTGAAATCCAAAAATTGATAACATGCATTACTGACTTGGATGTGGAGTAATAAGAATTCTCATTCATTGTTGGTGAGAATGTAAAATGCTACAGTCGTTGTGGAAGAAAGACATTTTAATAGTTTCTTACAAAGCAAAACATATGACTTGCCTACTGTATGATTTAGCAATCATATTCCTTGGTATTTCTCCAACTGACTTAAAAACATTTATGTTCACACAAAAAACACTGGATAAGAATGTTTATGGCACTTTTATTCATAATTGCCCCAAACTGGAAGCAACCAAGATGTCCTTTAATGAATGAATGGATACAACAACCATGTACATCCCCATAATGGAATATTATTCAGCAATACAAATAAATGACTAAATAAACCAAAATGATATTAATGAACTCTAATACATATTACTGAGTGAATGAAGTCTGTCTGGAAAGGCTACTCTTCCAATTATATGACATTCTGGAAAAAAGTGAAACTATGAATCCAGTAAAAATATCAATATTTTGATATCACTATATCAAAATATTGGGGTTCAGGGGTAGGAAATGAGGGTTGAATGTCTAGAGCGTCAGGATTTTTTAAGTCTATGAAACTATTCTGTATATACTGCAATGGTGGATATATGACACTCTGGATTTGTCAAAACCCATAGAATTTTACAGCATCAAGAATGAAGCCTTGGGGTGCCTGGGTGGCTCAATCATTAAGTGTCTGCCTTCTGCTCGGGTCATGATCCCAGGGTCCTGGGATCAAGCCCCGCATCGGGATCCCTGCTCAGCGGGAAGCCTGTTTCTCCCTCTCCCACTCCCCCTGCTTGTGTTCCCTCTCTTACTGTCTCTCTGTCAAAAAAATAAATAAAATCTTAAAAAAAAAATGAAGACTTTAGAAGACTAAAGGCAAAAGAAACTGTATAATTAGTACTGTACTCTGGTCAATAAAATTGTTTCTTACAGGGATGTGAGTTAACAATTCTGATACTGCTATACATGGATACAGGTATTGAAAATTAAGTAAAGGGCTGAAGATTGTGGGAGCCAAATCTTTTTTTTTTTTTTTTAAGATTTTATTTATTTATTTGACAGAGAGACAGCGAGAGAGGAAACACAAGCAGGGGGGTGGGAGAGGGAGAAGCAGGCTTCTTGCTGAGCAGGGAGCCTTATGTGGGGCTCGATCCTAAGACCCCAGGATCACGACCCGAACAGAAGGCAGACGCTTAATGAGTGAGCCACCCAGGCTCCCTGGGAGCCAGAACTTTTATTGATAGAATGGGAGTTTACAGATAAGAAAGAGGATGAAGCTAAAATGATCCATGTGGTAATTAATTAGAGCCTGAAATATCAGGATGAACTTATATTTAGATTTTTTTTAATCTTTTTTTAAAATTTTATTTATTTCATAGAGAGAGACACAGCAAGAGAGGGAACACAAGCAGGGGGAGTGGGAGAGGAAGAAGCAGGTTTCATGTGGAGCAGGGAGCCCCATGCGGGGCTCAATCCCAGGACCCTGGGTATCATGACCTGAGCCGAACGCAGACGCTTAACGACTGAGCCATGCAGGCGCCCCTCATGTTTAGATTTATATGCATATAGATGTTTATATATAAAAATATGAGTAGATACATGACTATACACAGGTTAGTATACACACATATATTTTCCTTCTCTGCAGCCGAGAGGGCATAGCAGCAAGAAACATTCCAGTAGCAATGAGAACATCTGGCATCCAGGTTTTGGTTTCTAATTTCATTGTACAAAAAAGAAAGCAGAGATCTTTGGAGAAATAGTTGATTCTAGGACTGGGAGAAGAAACTAATTTTAAGATGATCCTGGAGTATCTCAAAGTGAAAGAAAAGTACGAAAGTGCTCAAAACAAACAAACAAACAAAGCACAATAATGGCTAAAAGGACACAGGATCCAACTAAAAGTATTATCAATGGCTAAACTGTAATTTGAGCAGTAAAATAAACTGGTTTTGGATTTACAGCCTAAAGTATAAAATAAATATTTATGAGTCTACACTGATATAAATAAATGATATAATACATAAATAAAGGTGAGAAAAGAAACAAATCTGCTGTGCAGAAGATGTCCAAAAAATGTATATAGATATTACACCCTCGAGGAGGTGCAGCGTAATTTCTCACTCTTTTTGTATGGGTTTCTCATAGTAACTTACCTCAAAAGGGTACAGTATGGAAATGGGGAAGAAGGAAGAGTAACTTCACAATGGAGAAACATGGTGTCAAACATCACCCTGTCTAGGTGATCAAGGTTAACATCGACAGTCATAAGTTATTTTGATAGTATGTGTCCTTGCTATAATTGATGTACATGACTATTTCTGTGGTCTTCTGAACACTCATAATCCCAGTCAAATCATGTGACAAACAAATCTGACAAGTCCCACGTGGAGACATTCTATGAAATAACTGACCAGTACTCCTTAAACTGTCAAAATCACCCAAACCAAAAAGAGCCTCAGGAATTCATATTGTCAAGAGTAGTCTAAGGAGACATGATGACTAAATGTAATGTGATATCCTGGATGGAATCGTAGAACAGAAAAAAAGACATAGGTAAACCCTAATGAAATCTGAAAAAAATATGGGCTTGAGTTATTAATAATATACAAATATTTGTTTATTTGTTATAACAAATATATATACTTACTAAGATAAAAACACCTTAGGCAAAATAAGATTACTGCATAAATATAAACATAACATATGCCAGGAATCAATCAATTCTAAATTTGAATATATTTAACAACATACTCTAAATATGTAGGATAAATATTGACAAAACTGAAATAAAGTTTTGATAGACCTACTACCATCAGATAGGAAAATTTTAAGTGAAAAATTAGTGAAACCACAGAAAAAAACTGAACAATACAAACTTTAAAGAAAGTGATAATTCCAAAGAAAGTCAAGAAGTGATAAGGATGAGAATAGAAATTAATGAAGAAAGGAGAAACAGAAAAGAAAGAAAAAGGAAGATCAATGAAGCTGGGTCTTTGAAAAGACCAACATAATAACAAGAATGTTAAA
Organism: Mirounga leonina; assembly: GCF_011800145.1. Classification (NCBI taxonomy): domain Eukaryota; kingdom Metazoa; phylum Chordata; class Mammalia; order Carnivora; family Phocidae; genus Mirounga; species Mirounga leonina. Next base: position 17,829,894 of record NW_023270825.1, on the reverse strand, counting down.
GCCAAAGTTTGAGAATACAAATAAAAGTTATAAGAATGAAAATGTATATAGTTATAGATAAAATATAGACTAAGAATATGAGAATATATTGGACTTTATGCCCAAGTATTGAAAACCATAATGAAATGAAAGATGTAACTTACCAAAACTAACTTAAAAAATTAATCAGTCCCAAAGAGACAACTGTTAAAGCTTTGAGTCAATAGTTAAAAATATACCCATTAAAAGAGAGGGGAGGGCGCCTGGGTGGCTCAGATGGTTGAGCGTCTGCCTTCAGCTCGGGTCATGATCCCAGGGTCCTGGGATCAAGTCCCACATCGGGCTCCCTGCTCCTTGGGAGCCTGCTTCTCCCTCTGCTTCTCTCTCTCTCTCTGTCTCTAGTGAATAAATAAATAAGAATCTTAAAAAAAAAAAAAAAAGAGAGGGGAAAAAACACCCACCCCAATTCAAATCACTGTTAAGGTTAATATTCTTCAAAAATCAATGCTTCTGCAAATACAAAAAAAGGGATTTCCTTCATTTGTTTTATGAGATTCTCATAATATTGATAACAAAACCAGATAAGGACACTATATAAAAAAATTAGACCAATATCAGTGAGTTAAATCTAGAATTATATACAATATATAACTATTTGAAATGTTCACACAAAGCAAAAAATAGGATTTGGGGGAAATAACATTGTTATTAATCATTAATAATATGATATCCTAAATAAAATCTGAGAGGATCTATAAGAGAAAGCCTATAAATTTCCTTTGCAATTCCTTAACTGAAATACTTAAGCCTGTATGTTTCAGAATTAAGAATTTTTGAGTTCTGTAAAAGTAGAAAGGTGCATAACCATACATTATGTAACATTCTCAGCAGCTTGGAAGCACCATCCCTTAATCAAATATATTAATGTTTTTCAATGAAACTTATGAATATTCACATTAATTGTGACAAAGACTGTAAATAGCCTCACATCTGTTCAGATCAGATTTGGCATTGGAATTAGATTGAGTGCCAAATTTACTTAAAAAAACTCTCAGTTCTTAAATCTTTTTGAATTTCAAAATTATGAATAAGGGATTATGAATCTGTTACAAGAACAGAGTTCACCATTGCTATATAAAAGTTAAACAAAAAGCAAGTACTTTCTTATATACTAGCTACAAAAATTAGAAAATGTAATTTTGAAAATTTAAACAACAAAAAGCTGTAAAAAGAACTAGGGATAAAGACTGAAAAGTATTACCAATCCATTTTTCGGGGAAAATAATAAAATTTTAATGACATAAAAAATGAGACTCAAGTACATGGAAAAACTTAACCATACTTGTATATAGAAAAAACAATAATGCAAAGATTTCCTTTTAAATCAACTATGCTATAGGTTCAATAAAATATCAATGCAAATCCAAAGGGATTTTTTAAATAGAACTTGCAAGTAGATTGTAATCTTTATGTGAAAGAGAAAAGGGCCTTGAACAGGTAAATCTATTTTGAGGTGGGGAAATAGTGGTAGGCGTCAAAGCAAAAAGCAAGACTTAAAAAATGTGAATAATTCAGAGATGGATAAATTGACCCATGGTATAGAGACCCCAGAAACCAACTCTTCATATGAGATAAATGTGACCTTAGGAAGCAGGGAAACAAACATAGGCCAATCAAACAATAATGTGAACAAAATTGCTTAGAAATATGAGCAAAACAAAAAACTTAACCTCATAACATCCACTCATTGAGTAGATAAAAATCTACATGTTTAAAATATTTTAAACACTAATAAAAACATAGGATCATAGATGTACAACTCTGAGGTAAGGAAGGATTTTATTAATCTTCATTAAAATTAATTTTTTCTGAATTTAAAATACACTGTAAACAAAATTAAAGAGCAAACTTCAAACTGAGAGTAGATAATCACTCTGTGACCCCCTAAAGGATTGCTATCCATATATAGACAAACCTTTACAAATCAATAAGAACAAAAGATATAATTCATTTAAAATATGGGAAATTATATAAAGGTGCAATTCAAAAAGGAGGGAACTCAAAAAGATGGTATATGAGAAATATCTATTCTTATTCCTGCAAAAGGCAAATTCAAACAATGAGATATCATTTCATATCCAAAAGATTGGCACAGTCCCTTCTTTGAGGGACCTCAGTCTTTTCATTTAAGACTTTCAACTGATCGATGAGGCCCACCAACATGATGGAAGGTAAATTACTTTACACAAAGTGTACTGATTTAAATGATAATCACATCTAAAAATTACCCTCATAATCAAATCTACACTACTGCTTGACTGAAACTCTGTATCATAGTTAGTCAAATTGATACATAAAATCAACTACTATATTTTGTCTTTAATTTTGAAAGGTATTTTGTAGATATAGAATGTTAGGTTGACAAAAGTGTTTTTTTGTTTTTCCTTTAACTTCTTTAAAGTGACCATTTTTATTGTTTTCTACTGTGCATGGTTTCTAGAGAGAAATTTTCTGACATTCTTATCTTCGTTCTCTAGGTATGTATGGGGGGGCGGCACTAATCTTAAGAAGTTCTCTTTTTTGCTATTTTCAACAATTTGATACTATTTATGTTTCTTCCTCTTAGTGTTTATTGTGCTTGTGGGTAATGCAGTGCTGTGGTCTGAATGTTCGCATCCCCCCAGAATTCACATATTGAAATCCTAATGCCCAATGTAGCAGTGTTAGTAGATGTGGTCTTTGGAAGCTTTTAGGTTATGAGGGTGGAGCTCTCATGAATCAAATAAGTGCCTTATAAGAGAGATCCCACAAATCTCTCTAGCTCCTTCTACCATGTGAGGACACAACGAGAAGCCTGTGAGCTGGAAGAGGACCCTCACCCCACCACACACTCTGCCTAGTCTCAGACATCCAGTCTCCAAGCTGTGACAAGTTAATTTCTATGGTTTATAAGCTACCTAATCTGTAATATTTTATAATAGCAGCCCAAACAGAGAAAGTCATTCAGATTTATGGTTTTCATCAAGTTTGAAAATTTTTCAGTTATTACTATTATTTTTAAAAGATTTTATTTTTATTTATTTATTATTTATGAGAGACAGTGAGTGAGAGAGAGCACACCAGTAAGGGCGGAAGGAGAGGGAGAAGCAGACTCTCCACTGAGCAGGCAGCCCCACACAGGGCTTGATCCCAGGTCCTGGAGATCATGACCTGAGCCCAAAGCAGATGCTTAACCAACTGAGCCACCCAGGCATCCTGCAGTTATTATTTTAAAAATATTTTTAACCCTTCCCCTCCACCCCACTCCTGTCCTCATGAATCCCCAATTACTTACTCATTTGTAAGACTGATAATGTTCTGCAGCTCACTCTCTCTGTCCAGTTGGGTTCCAATCATTTTTTCTCTCTGGGCTTTATTTCAGATGTTTTCTAAATGCAGAATAGTCAAGTAGGTTAGTTTCTTAGAGCTGCTGTGAACTAGGTCTCAGCAGAAATGGAAAACAGGACGTTTAAGAAACAGACACCAGTGTTTATGATCATCAGTGCTCACAACATCCACAAAACCCTGCCTTCGTGCTCAGCTCTGCCTCAGGGCAAGGACCAGAGGAAGCATGGGGTGACATGTTCTGTCATTCAGGACATCTCTCTTGGGCAAGTTGTCCCTCTCTCTTTCTTGTAGGCACCCAATCTCTGTTAACTACTCTTTTAGAGAACCATCTCTGTCACCTTAGTGTGAGGGAGATGGTGAGACATGCTCTCCTAGAGCATGAAGCTCTCCACAGAACGAGAACAATGGCCCCATGACCAGCCCTAGGGAAAACATCCAGTCCAATTCTTAGCCATATTCTTCAGAAAAGGTCATTCTTAGCACTCTTTTGTCCTCGAATTTGGAAACAATCGCTAATTTGCAGGGGAGTTCTACTTTTTTTCTAATAATTAAAGTCACTAAGGAAATTCAAAACTGGTGTTTTTGAGAAATACCGAAATGCTACTATCAACACTATTGGGTTCATATTTTATTTTTGTTAAGGCGCCTGGCTGGTTCAGTCGGTTAAGCGTCTGCCTCTGGCTCAGGTCATGATCCCGGAGTCCTGGGATCGAGCCCCCATCAGGATCCCTGCTCAGCGGGAGCCTGCTTCTCCCTCTCCCACTCCCCTTGCTTGTGCTCTCTCTCTCTCTGTCAAATAAATAAATAAAATCTTTAAAAAAATATTTATTTTTCTCTTAAGAGGCATTGGTAATATTTCTATTTTTGATTCCTATTTGAAGGAAATCCAGATTGGGGACATTAAATTAAAAGTTTTACTTTAAATGTGAAAATGTTAACATTGATTAGTTAAGACAGAAGTCTGTCCCTAATACTTAGTTGTCTCAAAATTAGTACTTTGGAAGTAATTAATGGTCATTATACAATAATAATTGATCCCATGGTACACATACACTTCCAGTGCAACTCATTAAAAGAAAAACATTTAATTTGATAATCAAGTGTAATACCACTCAGCTAACAATATGTAGCATCATTTACTGGTTTCATAGTCATTATATATGGCAGAATAGTAAATAATTAACCTATTACAGGAACATCTGGTAATCCTTTAATCAATGTACCTTCAGCTTTATTTATATAAATCTCAATTTGGTCTATGGTGCTTAGATTTCATGAATTTAATTTACCTTTGATGATTAAGTAACTAATTATTTGGTTACTCTGTTATGGTTTTTATTCTAACATAATCATGGGCTAATCAGAGTACATTATAATCTATCACCTTATATTCTAAATGCACTTATATAAAAAAACAATAAGGAAAATAATGTCTCTCTAAATATTTTAAATATTTTTCATATCACCTTGTAATATGTAGGAAAACATGTAAAGCCCCTAATGAAATAATGTGCAGCAATGAAAGTAAAAATGATTTTTTCCATAAAATTATGTATTTCATAATATGACTTCATTCATTATAAAATATGAGTTATCACTCTTTGGCTTCATCACAAACTTACAAAGAAGAGCGTATTGTTCCCAATTTACAGATAAGACAGTGAAACCCCATGAGTTTAAGTCACTTGTCTCAACTATTAAATGGTCCAGTTGAAATGTTTGCCAGTTTTATTCTAAAGCTTATTCACTGTGCCATGATTCTTTTCTTTATATTTTTATAGTGAGCATACAAATAAAGGTTTTTCTTTCAAGGATTCTTAGGAAAAAGAAATACAATCTTTCCTTAGGTTAAAATAAAGTATTACATTGTTAAATTCTTGTCAGTTGAAGTAGACATGGCAGAATAAGCAGGAAAAGGAGGAGAAGAGAGGAAAAAAAACAGGAACAGGAAGAACATGAACAAGAACAAGAAGATGACTTCTTTCATCATTTCATCCATATCCCCATCTTATAATCACATCCAAATTAACATATTTCTCTCTCCTGTTAGAAAGAGGTGTCTGTTTTGTGCCAGTCTCAGCCTATTGATAGCCAGTATTAGGGCTGGACCAGCCCTCCCGATTCTTATAATTGCAAAAGGCCCTCAGTAATAACCATCAGGAAACTTTGAAAAAAAAAAAAGAGAGAGAGAGAGAGAGGGAGAAAGAACTCAGGTTTGGGGTTCTGCTTTTACTGAGTGAAGGGTGGAGCCTAGGGTTTTAGGGCTCACTCTTTATTGGCATATTTAAAACATAAGAATGGGAATTTAAAGCACAGGAAGAGAAACAAAAACAAACAGAAACAAAAAAAAGCGACTCAAATGGTCGGTTACTGAAAGCAGCCAAGATCTCTAAAACAACAAAGCCTGAGGGCTGGGGCTGGGGTGCGGGAGGGGGGTGTACCCAAGCAGCTAGGCCCTTTATCTAGTATTGTGGCTGGCAATGTGTTTATTTAAGATAGCCATCCTTGAAGTGGATGTTTCCACAATTAAAGCTTAAGTCAGGCACTTTCATTATTAAAAGAAAAAGCCAACTGTCAGGACCTACACTACCTTAGCATAGCTTAATAGTCAATGTTTGTTTTTACCAATTTATTTTTTGTATTATTTCCATATCTATACCAGTTGTTTTTATTCTGTGTTGACCAGACATGGTGAGATCATGAAGCTTTAAAGCTTGTATCTTAAAACAGAGTTCTCTGGGGGAATATAATGTACAGTTTTCAAAACAGAAAGGACTTATGCTGGAAACCTTGATGGTATTTCCCAGAGTACTGTTAAATTATGTATATGCTAGGATCGTGAAAGTCCTACTCACTGTCTTTCTCTGTCTATTGTAGGATAAAGGTGAGTAGAATTGAATTAACTTGACAGAATAACCATTATCAATAGCAAACATAATTTCGTATCACTTATTACATATCAACATGCTTTGAGAATATAATTTTATTTAATTCCACATTTTTCTTAACGTATACGTTACAACATCTTTCATGGGTAATCCAATGACAAAAACAACAACAAAAACACAGATACACAATGACTAATTCAAATTCTTTACCTAAGAATATGTGACTAACTCAAGGTCAAACACAAGCCAATTAAGAAACCAGTAAGCAAATGCCTAATTCCAGAGTTAAAGGTTACCAATAGGCAGAAATCACTTTTAAACAAATGTTAAATACACCCTTCGGAATAGAAACAAACCCATCTCTTAGAAGAGAAAGGATTCAAATTATTTCCATGAACCTGACCCTGATTGATACAATTCTCTTAGGACAAGGACTTTGAAGTGAAAACCTGACAATTTGTTATATTACCAATTTAGAAAATAATCTCGAACCCTACTGAGGCAATGTCAGCCTGTCATGTTACGAATTTCCCTCTTATTCTCTCAGATCATGCAGCATAATAACTGCTTTCCCTAAATCTTTCAGTCTTCTGGGGCAGGGTTTTGAGCAAGGCTGTTTCTTTTCTTTTGGGAATCTTTCATAGCTCTTTTGAAAAATAAGGGTGAGATATAGAACCCATGATCTAGCTAGAAGGTACCAAGATCTGTTCCTGGTCTTTTTTTTCTTTTTTTTGCAGGAGCATAAAGTTTTCCAAATTCTATGAAATAGTGTATTAGTTTAGTCCTTGACAAATGTGGTTGTGAATCCTTTTCTTCCTCAGAAACATTGCCTTACACTTCATAACAATAATATAATTATTGTCATATCATAATATTACAGTTAATTCCGTACACACCTAACTAACTAGATCCTGATATTCTAACATTCTTGAATGTTAGAACCTCCCTTCATACTATTTGCACTATTTTGTACATAGTTGGGGTTCATTTTTAAAAAGGAATGTCTAGGTTACATACTTCTCTCTCTCTCTCTTTTTGAACTGTGCTTTTTTCTGTTACTGATATTTTCTGCAAGAAATTAGGACACATCAAACTGATCTATCACACAAGTACACTGTGTAATACATTCTGATGATCTTTCTGCCACTTTCTCCCAAGTAAATTTTGCATGACTGGAAGAGCATGTATACCTACTAATTATCCACATGTGCTGCCCCATTCTACATTAGAAAAGATATTCTCACTCAGGGTCAGGGATTTTGTGAGATTATTTTTTATGATAGATGAGTATCCATACCACTTATATATCTGATATTGTAGATAAGAGAGAAAGAGTATGCCCATATATGTTTGTATGTGCACATTCTGTTTGAACCTCCTGCCGGACTGCCAGTTCCTTGCAAGCAGAGACCATGCTGTATTAGTCAGGGTTCTCCAGGAAAACAGGACAAGTAGGACGTGAGAAAGTCTCATCTTGATATGTTGGGATGTAGAGAGATGTAGAGAGAAAGAGAGAATTGGCACATATAGTTTTGGGGTCTGATAATTCCAAAATATGCAGAGCAGTTCAGCTGGCCAGAAACATAGAGGAGAGTTGATGCTGAAGCTTGAGTCCAAAGGCAGTGTAGAGGCAGAAATCCCTGCTTCTTAAGGGATCTCGGTCTTTTTCTTTTAAGGCCTTCAACTGATTGAATGGGGCCCACCCATATTATGAAGGATAATATACTTTAGTCAAAGTCTATTAATTTAAATGCTAATTTCATCTAAGTAGAGATACATAGATTTATATTTGACCAAATATCTGTGTACCATGGCTTGGTCAAGTTGACGCAAAATTGGCCATCATGCATGCCATAGGTTTTGATAACCCACTGGGTTCCAACCCCAGGATAGACGTCACAAACTTGGCTGCTTCTTCATATTTCATGTATTAGCTTGTATTTGGCTTTCCTTTTGGAAACTTTTACTGATCACGACTCAGTTGCAAAGACCCAGATCAACTTCTATATTTTAAGACCAATTCCTGGATTTATTATTATTATTTTTTTTTAATTCACTAAAGAAAGAGAAAGGAATATGCAGAAAGCAGTCTTGTTAACAGCTAAATGTGAATGGTAAAGGGAAGACATTTGGAGATACATAAACCAATCATTCATTTAGTAAGATTAATTTCTTTTTTGAAATTTTGTTACTGTTAATAAATTAATCATAAATATTATTAATGGTAACACTATTTTTTTGATTTGCTCATTTTGAAGAGGGGCTCATTTCATCCTCTATCATAAAAGTACTTACTTCATAGTGGAATAATATAATTCAAGACCTGCAGTAGATGGACCACCTCAGTCCCTATTATTACTCCTGTAGTGTTTCAGGCAAGTATGTGTATATTCAAAAAATAAGTGTGCACAAAGATGATATATTTAAGAGATCAGAGACATCTGACTAGAGTCAAAGTAGCATCATGAAGATACGATTTTAGAGGTGATTTTGAAACTGCTTAAATACATTCTTGATCAAAAAAGAAAAAAAAAATCTGACACCATCTCAAACATGAGTAGGTCCTAGCTGAGTATCATACCATCAATGAGCAAGATATGGCTGGGTTTTGTTGTTGTATGTTTGTTTTGTTTTTTATTATAATATATTCACAGAGACTCAGAAGTCAAAAACAGGACAATATTCTAAACAAATTATTTTTCTTCCACTGGGTTCAATTAGCTAGAATGGCTGTCTCCTACTGCCAAGACTCTTGACCAGTAGTAGTTGTCCTGTGGGGACAAAAACAAAATAGAAATTATTTAGTTCCAAAAATGCTTAACAGTTTTTTTCATTATTAAAGACTGGGCACATCATGGGTGGTGAGCTTTGTCTCCTTTACTTTAGCCAACCCCTTGTCTTTAGACCAGCAATAGGCTCCCACCCAAAAACTAATTCTGTAATATGTTATCTAGTATATTAACAAACTTTAAACAGAGATATTACTAATAATGCCTTGCCATCCTCACACTGCTGATATTGCTTGCAAAATTTTGACTTTGAAAAAAAGATGGTCATAAAACGTAGAGATTCACTAAACATAAAAACTCCTGCAATTTCAATTCACTCATTCGTTAGGCGCACCTATTACCATCTTAGCTGCAGCAGGCACTGAAATAAATTTAGGAAAGCAAGCATGGTTAGTAACCTTATTGTCACATGGGCTATAGGCCACTACACACTATTAGGTATACGTTAATATTCTACATTATTTTACATATAAAATGTGTATGTTTTACTGGATAGAGGAAGTGACAATTGGGACATTAAGCTCTCTAATATGTCACAAATGGTCACTGCAAAACAAAATCTGCTCAATTTTTAATAAAGAGTTTGTGGTCAGTTTTAAGAAGAATTTGAGGGGTTTTGTCCTGCTTCCCCTCCCCCCACTTATCTCTTATCTCAGCTTGCCTTTTTATACAGCATCATCTTGGGGGACAAAAAAAAAAGTACCAACTGTAGAACAAAATCAGAGGGGGGAACACTTTAAGTAAGAGCATTTTGTTAGTTATCACACAGTTCCTTTTGCCGCCTAACTATAATAGTACCATAATTTCCTTTGAAAAGGAACAAAACACTAACAGTAAATCACAACACCTCTTGGAATATATAAAATATAATCAAATATCTTAATGGAACTTCGAAAGGACTCTGATGCTGTGTTCCAGTGAAATTCAGAATAACTGGCACTATTCTTTTTTGTTTGTTTGTTTGTTTTTCAAAATGTTTTATTTATTTATTCATGAGAGTCAGAGAGAGAGAGAGAGGCAGAGGCAGAGGGAGAAGCAGGCTCCCCACCTAGCAGGGAGCCCAATGCGGGACTCGATCCCGGGACTCCAGGATCATGACCTGAGCCGAAGGCAGACGCTTAACCATCTGAGCCACCCAGGCGCCCCTAACTGGCACTATTCTGACACAAGTGTTCTGTCACACTCCCCCTTCACTAAGAGAGACAGTTGCTTTGCTTAATGAATGCAAAGGGCCCCAGGTCATTGAGGGTTACTGGGAGAGCCTGAGGTACAGTAGTAATTCATGCCCTGAGCAGTAAGAATAGCAGCAAGGATGTGTTTATTATATTTATTTTTTATATTAATGTGCAAGGCAAGAAAACAACAGGAAGTAAATGTCAGCATCCTGTTGATTATTTTTTTTACCCCTCAAGGTGGAAACACACTTATACAACCATGTAATAGAAAGAAAAGAGTGGCGTGTTGTCAAAATTGATATAAAGCTTATTCCTGCAGGAGATGGAGAAAGACCTACATGATAGTTTGCAGAGGAAAAAAGTTAATCAGAGAAGTTAATCCTGTTTTATGGACCTGTGGTCAGTGAAGGGATTAAAGCTTTGCAAACATGCTCTAAGCATTTCCTCTAAATATTAGTTAGCGCAATATACTTATCCAGCTCTGTAGGCATGCATGGAAACAAGACAGAAGACAGGAGGTGATCTGTTCTTCCGTCTTTTATATGTATTTTTTTAAAAAATAGATTAAGAAACTACTATTTAATTTTCCTCACATATACTATCTGATCAAGCCCATGTTACCAAGTTCTTCTTTTATCTGAAAATGACTTTCCTACCAAACATACATATACCCCAGTAGTTCACAGCTCTTAATTTATTAGATTTTATTCTGTTCTAAGCCTAAAGACCACGTTATGCCTGTCCTCTGTAGGGGGGCCAAAGGAGCAACTTGGAGCACCCCAATTCAAAATTTCCTTACCAACCAGGTGAAAGGGTGCCTTGTTTCACATTAAAAGGAAATTCCTGGGGCACCTGGGTGGTTCAGTCCTTAAGCACCTGCCTTTGGCTCAGGTCATGATCCTGGGGTCCTGGGATCAAGCCCCACATCAAGTTCCCTGCTCAGCGGGAAGCCTGCTTCTTCCTCTCCCACTCCCCTGCTTGTGTTCCCTCTCTTGCTGTGTCTCTCTCTGTCAAATAAATACATAAAATCTTTAAAAAATAAAAAAAATAAAAGTAAATTCCTTTAGTTTCAGGTGCTGGACTGTTGGATAAGGACCATGTTACTGTCATAAAATATTTTCAAATTATTGTAACAATGAATTGCAAAGCCTAAGCTGGATTTGAGAATAATAAAGTAGGAGGGAAAAGTTGGAAAGAGTGAAGGTGGTGAGTCAATATGTCGTTGAAACCTTAACCCCCAGTGTTACTTATTTGGAGATAAGGATTTAGAATATTAATTAAGGTTAAATAAAGTCATTAGGGTGGAGCCCTAATCCAATAGAAATGGTGTCATTATAAGGAAGAGATCTCTCTCCAACACACACAGAAGAAAGGCCATGTGAGAGAAACAGGGAAAAGGTGGCCATTTACAATATAGGAAGAGAGACTTCACCAAAAACCAACCCTGATGGCAACACGATTTTATATTTCCAGTTTCTGAACATTGAGAAAATTAATTTCTGTTGTTTAAGCCACCCAGTCTGTGTATTTTGTTATGGTAGCTTGAACAGACTCAGACACTCCCAACTCCTTCATATGTTGATCCCTAATAAACATCTTGTACCCTAGACATTCAATATCTGTTTTTAGAGAACGAAAGCCTTCTGGCCTTCCACCTTACCCCAAATAGTATCATCTGGCTAGGTTGGGAGCATTATGCTATTTCCTTTAGCACCCCTTCATAGTCCTACAGGGTGAATGATTATTAGTTGGATTGTCCCCAACTACACTATGAACATCTTGATGGCAGGAAGTGTATCTTGATTTGATTTTAAAGACCTAGCACCCTGATAGTCACAGAGTGACAACAGCCAGTAATTACTGAATGGTTAAATGGCCCTGTCTTCATCATACCATTTGTTTGCAAATGATTTTCCAGTTTGCAACCATCTCTAAACTTTAGAACTTGAAAGCTGGGTTTTGTTGACACTTCTGACCTGTGTCTTATTCCAGGCCATGGTGTCTATACACCTTGATACAAGGTTACCTTGGTGAAGTCTCTCTTCCTATATTGTAAATGGCCACCTTTTCCCTGTTTCTCTCACATGGCCTTTCTTCTGTGTGTGTTGGAGAGAGATCTCTTTCTTATAATGACACCATTTCTATTGGATTAGGGCTCCACCCTAATGACTTTATTTAACCTTAATTAATATTCTAAATCCTTATCTCCAAATAAGTAACACTGGGGGTTAAGGTTTCAACGACATATTGACTCACCACCTTCACTCTTTCCAACTTTTCCCTCCTACTTTATTATTCTCAAATCCAGCTTAGGCTTTGCAATTCATTGTTACAATAATTTGAAAATATTTTAATTCCACTCTCTCCTAGGGTAGACAGACACCTCCAATGCCCTGACACCTGCCCTAAACCCTAGAAGAACTGATACGTGTACTTTCTCTCAGCCCAAACTCAGCTGAATGCTACTAAAGACAAATCCAGGGGATGGGTGACAGAGACTTCACTGAAACACTTGTCACAGCTTCTCATTTCAACTCCACCCTTTCCTCAGTGATTATTCACAAGTTCTCCTTGTTCCTCACATTCCCCATCCCCCCCCACCCCCCCTCCAGTGCTTCACCTTCAGGTGATAAATCAATCTTGAGGAGAGAGACACAATTAAATGGGCATCCTCTCAACTCCCAACTGTAAAATCAAACCTAACAGCAATTTTTCACCTTTTTTTAAAATAAAGGAAGTGTCTTTCTCTTTAGGCCAGCAGAATTTGTTTATGTGAGCCCTGGATAACAGTCAATACCTTTACTCAGGCAAAATCCCTTGTATATCCTGTATCATTTATTGTTTCCTCTCTTCCATATTATTGCCATCACAACACAAACTTGATCTAGAATCTCTTCTTATGAAATATCACTTCTTTGAATATTTTGCCTCTCCAGGAATTATTTTGTTTCCCTACTTCTTTTTTATATTCAAACTTGTGCAATGAATGTCAGGCTCCATATGTACTTCCTCACCTCCCTTTACTCCAGTCCACTTTAGACTGGTGTCTGTCCCCATGGTTGCACTGAAACTGTTCTGTCAAGGCCACCACTGAATTCATTCCTCATCTCTTATATTTTAGATACATTCACATTGGTCACTCTCTTCTTCTTCTTCTTCTTCTTCTTCTTCTTCTTCTTCTTCTTCTTCTTCTTCTTCTTCTTCTTCTTCTTCTAAGATTTTATTTATTTATTTGACAAAGAGGCTGAGCAGGGAGCCTTATATGGGGCTGGATCCCAGGACCCTGGGATCATGACCTGAGCTGAAGATAGATGCTTAACTGACTAAGCCACCCAGGTGCCCCCACTTCCCTCTTCTTAAACACATCTTCCCTTGACCTCAATGACGTCTAATTTTATTACTTCTCCTGAGATTTCAGCACCCCCTCTTGCCTCTGCCCATTCCTCTTCCTCCTTACCTTTAGATTTTGGAGTTTCCCATGTCTCAGGCCTGTTCTCCCTTCCCTTTTCTGTGTCTCTCCCTAGAATAATATATCTATCTCCTAGACCTTGAATAGCATCTGTATTTAATGATTCCAGAATGTGTATCTTGAGTGCTGACCTTTCCTCTATGGCCAATCCTTGTATCCCCAACTGGTTTCTTGATTCTTCTGTTTATTTTTCTCAGGGCAACACTATAAATCCTACATGTCAGAACTAAATTTGTGAACATGTTCCCTAAAACTTCTTTTCTTGATTTCTTTATCTCAATAATACCACTTACTATCTATCAAGGTACTAGGTTCACACAGATGGGATTCAACTTTGATTCCTGTTGCATCATCATGTCCACATCTGATCTATCATGAGGCCCATTACTTCAGCCTTGGGCAGCTAGCTAAATCCACTGATTATTCTCTGTCACTTCAGGCACAACCCTAGTTCCAACTCCCAGCTGCAGCCACTTGAACCACTGTTAGTGCTTCCTAACTGGCTTCCCATTTCCAGATTTATGCCCCTGATTAGTTCATCAATGTAATATTTTAAAAATATAAATAACATCAAGTTAACATCATGTTACTGCCTTGCTTGAAGTTGCTACCAATTTGTAATAATCCATAAGGAAGCCTTTTTTATCACCAATCTAAATGTCCATCTATATCTTATATGGACTGAATTGTGTCCCCTCAGTATTCCTGGGTTGAAACTCTAACTCCCAATATGATGGTATTTGGAGATGGAGTCTTTGGGGAGTAATTAGGTTTAGATGACGTCATGAGGGTGGGGGCCCCCATGATGGAATTTGTCCCCATTCGAGGAGAGATATCAGAGAGCTTGCTTCCTCTCTTTCTTTCTGCAAGGTGAGGACCAAGCAGGGAGGTGGCCACCTGCAAGCCAGGAAGGAAGCCTTCACTGGAGAACTAAATCAGCTGGCACCTTGATCTTGGACTTCCCAGGATCCACAGTCATGAGAAATAAGATTCTGTGATTTAAACCACCTAGTTTATGTTATTATGTTATGGCAGCCAGAGCTGACTAAAATCTATATGTGCATATATCCATATCTATATCTATATTTATATCTATCACATATGTATGTTTGATTTTTTTGATTTTTTTTAAGTAAACTCTATACCGGATGTGGGGCTTGAACTCACAACCCAGAGATCAAGAGCCACATGCTCTACCAACTGAGCCAGCCAGGTGACCCTGATTCTTTCTCTCTTCTTTCCTACCTTCCTTCCTTCTTTCCTTCCTTCCTTCCTCCATCCCTTCCCTCCCTCCTTCCCTCTCTTCCTTCCTTCCTTCCTCCTTCCCTCTCTCTCTTCTTTGTCTTTCTTTCTTTCTTTCTTTCTTTCTTTCTTTCTTTCTTTCTTTCT
>NW_023270825.1:17716090-17814808 GCF_011800145.1 Mirounga leonina | reverse complement strand
TTTCTTTCTTTCTTTCTTTCTTTCTTTCTTTCTTTCTTTCTTTCTTTTTCTTGAGAGAGAGAGCCCTCATGAACAAGGGGTGGGGGTGGGGTGGGGGGGCAGAGGAAGAAGGAGAGAGAGAATCTTAAGCAGGCTTTGTTCCCACTGTAGAGCCCAACATGAGGCTCAATCTCAAGACCTTAAGATCATGGCCTGAGCAGAAATCAAGGGCCCCCAGGCACCCGTGATTTTTTAAATATATATCCATACTGTAAGACTACATTTCATGAAGATTAGGACTGTGTCTGTTTTATTCATTTATTATATCCATGCCTAGCCAGAGACTCTCTTATGTAAATGTTTCCTGACCTTATGAATGACAGGAAGTAACCTGGTTCCAGGAGTTGATGACAGATACAATCCTTGTCAGGTCTTAACCAACTGAGCCACCCAGGCGCCCCCTTGTCAGGTCTTCATACTGTTAATAGTCCAGACATGGGGACACACAATAAGCAAATAAATGCATGATTGCAATAAATGTTGGTAAGAAAAAATATAGGGTGTTAGTGTATACACAAATGGGTATCTTTTTATAAATATGAGCTGGCAAAGCAGGGGGCAGGTAGAGGGGAGCTATCCATAGAGAGAAAACAGCATGTAGAAAACCCAGTGTTTTTGTGGTAAAGCATATATATATATATATATATATATATATATATATATATATATATATGAATCAGCAAATATAGTGATTCAAGTGATTCAGAGCTTTTTCAACCTCATTGGAGGACTCAGTGACATTAGCTGGTTATCTGCACAAAAATGGAAAATGCTTATCAAAGACCACAAAATGAAGAGATACTTTTTCTTCCATTTCTTTCTTTAGCCAAGAAAAGTCTGTAAATCAGATTATGATTTTGTAATAATTTTCCAGAGTCAATACACAATACATGCAGTGAAAAAAAAAATTTACTTTATTCAAGTACAAGGCATCACTCCAAGCCTTAGAATCTTCATTACAGAAGCAATGTTAATTAGTATAACTAGTGGGTTTTTTATTATTACTTTTGGATTGGTTCCAGTGATTCTCTTCAAGAGACAGATTGAGAAAGAAACCTCTTGTGTTGGGGTTTCCTGGCTATAAACAACGTAATGCTTAATTAAACTACTAAAGCTGAGAAAATAGAGTTTAGGGCCCTAGCAAGGTGTTTGGTTACATTCATCCATAAAAAAAGGAATCCAGGAAATTATTCATAGACTCTCAGGGCTCATTTAAATATTGCTTAGAGACTAGAAACAGCATTCCTTACAGTACAAGGAAATATCTAAATCATTCCTAGGTATATTGCATTTTGTATGCATTGTATACATTTAAAGGTTTGGGAAATGCACTTACCTAGACAGTGGCTTAAGTAAAGGGAAACAGAAAACAAAATAAAACAAAACAAAAGACTGTATTCTCAGTTATATTTGGCAGAAGTGACATCAGAACTATAAATCCGGGGCGCCTGGGTGGCTCAGTCGGTTGGGCGGCTGCCTTCGGCTCAGGTCATGATCCCTGGGTCCTGGGATCGAGCCCCGCATTGGGCTCCCTGCTCTGCGGGAAGCCTGCTTCTCCCTCTCCCACTCCACCTGCTTATGTTCCCTCTCTCACTGTGTCTCTGTCAAATAAATAAAAGCTTTAAAAAAAAAAAAAGAACTATAAATCCTATAAATACGTGTTGCAAGTTTTGCTCAAATATATAGACTTTTAGAAAAAATATGTATATATATTTGTGTGTAATTGTGGGTTAATTTTTTTGTTTGTGTCTTACAAACTTTTCAGAATGAATATTTGCAAATACTAGGAAAGTAGACATATTTGATATAAATACATATTGGTCAATAGAGAACTACATAAAATCTGGGCCAGCTGCTTTTAACTGCTAGGAATTCTAACTATATTGATATGTCTATGGGATATGGATCACTTCGGAGACAATAATAATAGTAACAGCTAACACTGTACCAACTATGTTCATGTCTTCCTTTAGGTGTTCTATTTTAACTTTCATGCAAAGAAACTAATGCTAATAGTATCTCCATTTTACATATGAAGAGACACAGAGAGGTTAAGTAAATTTTACATTAACCACCATTCTCTTGTGAAAGGTCAGTAGACAAATGGGAGGTGTGGGTGGGGCATAAAAATGAGTGAGATATCATGTGAAGATTTAGCATGGTGTCTGGTACAAGGTAGGCACACAATAAATTCTACCTGAACTGATTTTATCATTCTGTATTATGATGATAAGTATAATCAATAGTAACTACAGCCCCTAGAATATTCTCTTAAGCATAATAAGTACAAAATGACACCATATTCTACAAATCACTAAGATCATATTTTAAGTGCTTATCATGCATTAAACTGTTTCATTCCCACAAAAATCTTGTGAATTAGGTAATGTTTTCATTCCATTTAATGGATGGGAAAATTGAGGCACAGAAATGTTAAGAAACTTGTCTGAAGCCATATGATTAATATGTTTTGGAAATTGGGTTTTAAATAAGGTGGTCTGGCTCTAGATTCTGTGCTCTCACTATTCTACTGTACTTTTTCCTGAGGCATTCTAAGTTTACAGCCCATATTAGCCCACCAAGTAATCCAAAAGTCCTTGTGAGCTGCCTTTATGACTGCCAGCAATCAGAAGCTATGGACCCAGGTTTCAAGTTGTGACTTATTGATGACCATGAATTTATAACCAAGAACATGCCTTATATCCTGAAAGTTCTCAAAGACAAAGTTCTTTTATCATGATCTTAGATCTCCATTCATAGTTTGGTGCAACTTTCTGCTAAAACATGTTTTCAGTAATATTTATCTATGAGATCATTCATACCTGAATACAAGGAACAAAAGCATAACACATTAGATATACAGATGCTCAGAAAATAGATTCAGTCTTTTTTTTTTTTTTAAGATTTATTTATTTATTTGAGAGAGCGAGAAAGTACATGAGAGGGGGGAGGGTTAGAGGGAGAAGCAGGCTCCTCGCCGAGCAGGGAGCCCGATGCGGGACTCCATCCCGGGACTCCAGGATCATGACCTGAGCCGAAGGCAGTCGCTTAACCAACTGAGCCACCCAGGCGCCCAAAACAGAATCAGTCTTAAATGAAATTATTATAGTCCCTTATCTGAACAAACAGTGTAATTTGGGGGACCGAAGCCCCAATATATCCTTTTTCATCTGCTGATGTGTGCTAAAAAATAAAAAAAAAAAAAAAAGCATAGTTAATTTTTCATTCAGTTTGCCATTCTATGCCATATTATTCATTGTTAACACTATTTTTCCTGTATCGATTCTTCCCTCTCTAGTGCAGATACTGGGAACCACACTTCCCAGAATCCTTGGCAGCAGGTTCTGGGTTGGATTCAACTGAGAGTCACTTCCCAGCTATCTGGCAGCACAAAAGTGGAAGACGTCATAGCTCCATGTGTCCTCCAGAAGAACAACCTGTTCTGCTCTAGCATGTGCCTGAGCTCAGAACCAGCTGTTTCCTTTGAGTGCAGTACCCACTGGTTTCCTGAAGGTCCTGGCAGCTTTCCTGACCTGTACACTTCAAAAGACCTTCCACAAGCCTCATCCCTCTAATACCCCAATTTAAATCATTCTCTTAACATACTTAGGATGATTTCCACCTCCCTGATGTGAACTCTGGCTGATAAATGCATTTATTCATTTTTAAAAGACCAGGATTATTATTACCTCATGTTTGCAACGTACTGCCATATATTGTTTTCCTTCCAATTTATCCTAAAATAAGTCTATGAAATTGATAGAATAGGCTTTATCTCCAATACATAAATAATTTATCTGAGCCCTGATTTCTCTGATTTTTGTAAAGAGTGACCTGAAGATGGGGCACCTGGGTGGCTCAGTAGTTAAGTGTCTGCCTTCGGCTCAGGTCATGATCCCAGGGTCCTGGGATCGAGCCCCGCATCGGGCTCCCTGCTCAGCGCGAAGCCTGCTTCTCCCTCTCCCACTCCCCCTGCTTGTGTTCCCTCTCTCGCTATGTCTCTCTCTGTCAAAAACAAACAAACAAACAAACAAACAAAAAAAAAAACCTAAAGCAAGTTACTGATAAAATTAGTTTGAGAACTTAGTCCAACTAATCACTAATTCCATGTTCTTTGTACTGTATTCAGTAGTCTCAGAATGCTCTATGGAGAAAAACTGAATTCTAAACTCTAATAAAAAAAAAAAAAGATGAAGTACCATGAGCCCTGAAATTTAAAGATCTTTTAAAATGCTTACATGAAGCCTGAGGTCAATTTTCAATTCCATAATGACTCTGAAGAAAGTTTAATCACCATTTTGTAATATAAGCTATACCTGCTTTAAGCACACAAAAAAATTAATTTTAAAATTATATATATTTATGCTTATACAATCCAATTTCCCTTTGAAAACAAAAACAAATAAATAATTGAACATCAAATAAATCAGCAGTAGTATCTCTTAAATGTGGTATCTTTTTAAAGTTCTTCCTTTTAAATATCTTATTTGACTGTTTTCCCCTTCCTACTGAATTAAATAGCGAAAACAATGAAATTGAAAGCTTAAAAATGGCTTTTAATTAGCACACATTTCTTGTGCTGTATTTAGCATTTCCATTAGAAGAGCAAGGCCCTGTGGAAATATTTTTAATGCATATTTGTTTTTCCTTTGAAAATCTATTTGATTATTACAGCAAATGAATTTTTTATAATAATATTGCTTTTAAAATTATAATATGCTGTATATCAAACTGGGGAGTTGACATCATATTAGCTGCATTGTGTTTGCAAGAAAAAGCTTTATAAAACAGATTATCAATTATCTGTAATATTTTCTGCATTTATTGGTGGTTAGAGGAGGCAATTTTGCTCTGTTTATAAGTTCATTATTTCATCAATCATATGCTCTTACTTTCTAGTCCCATTTATTTCTTCTATTATAGATATCCGTTCAAAATAATTCAGATTAATTTTCTCCATACATTCCCTTAGAGGCAATGGGGGAGAACACATGATTTTTTTTTCCTCCTTGTTTTCACTAATTTGCATATAGGGTAGGTTACAGTTTTCATTAATAGGTGGATTTAGTTCTGTGTTTCATCACAACTAAAAATCACTTAGATGTAGAATTAAAATAATCACTGAGTTAGAGATCATTGAATTCTTTTAGAAACACTGAATATTTTTGGAGAACTGGAAGTCATGGCAACCATTATCAATGCAACCAGTTTCTCCAGATAAGTCTATGCTGTTATAGTTTTGACTGACATCTTCAACCCAGCTCCTGGAATCACAACTTCCTTGACTATTCATTGGAAAAGCCTGAAAAATAGAATATGTGCTGGTAAACATTGCAATTACACATAAAGGCTCAAATGGGCTCCTTAAGTTCTGTGATTTCATTAAAACTACTCTATTTAGAATACGTTGACCAGATAATTATTAGTGATCACAATAAGAGCAATCCCATACACACTCTTTTACCACCAAAAAAGCAGTGACTAAGACTTATCAAGAGCTTCTTATCTTCAGGCCCTGACCAAATGCTTTACATATATTTACATGAATATTAGGTAGTTTTTACAACACCCCTACAGAGACTGATGCAGTAGACTAGGAATGACAAAAATAGTATATTAGTATCCTAGGACTTGAGGAACAAATCATCACAAACTCAGTAGCTTAAAACAACAGAAACCTTTTTTTGTCACGGTTCTGAAGGCTAGAAGTCTGAAATCAAAGATGTCAGCAGGGTTTGTTCCTTCTGGAGGTTCCAGGGAGAATCTGTTCCATGTCCCTCTCCTGGCTTCTAGTGGCTGCCAGCATCCCTGTTGTTCTTTCGTTTGTTGTTGCATTACCATGCCAGGCTCTGCCACCATCATCCTGTGGCCTTCCCCTCTGGGTCTCTCTGTGTGTCTTCCTTTTTTCTGTTTCTTATAAGTACACTTGCCATTGGATTTAGTACATACCTAATCCAGGATGATCTCATCTCAAGATCCTTACCTTTATCTCACCTGCAAAGACAATGATTTCAAATATGGTCATATTCCTTGGTTCTGGATGGACATAACTTTTGGGTGGTCATTATTCAATGTATTACAGTGAATATCCAGTTGTATAATTTCTTATTTTTACTGACTCGATCAATTCAACAGGAAAAATTACAGGTCAATGTAACTATAAGCTTTCTTTAATATACATGCTCAAATTAATGCCAATTACATATTGATATTATTTTCCTTCACTGCTTCACCTCTTTTGTTTGTTTGTTTTTTTAAAGACTTTATTTATTTATTTGAGAGAGAGAGAGTGAGCACGAGAGGGGGGAGCGGGAGAGGGAGAAGCAGACTCCCCGCTGAGCAGGGAGCCCGATGCGGGACTCGATCCCGGGACTCCAGGATCATGACCTGAGCTGAAGGCAGTCGTCCAACCAACTGAGCCACCCAGGCGCCCCCAACTGAGCCACCCAGGCGCCCACCCCTTTTGCAATATAGCATAAACCTTTCCCAAAATTCTCCTAATATCCCTCTTTCCCAAAGATGGCATTACCCGAACTACAAATACCTCCTGGCTTCACTTCTAATGTATGTTTACATTGTTGAATTATTTTTACCATAGGAAGGATCCCCTATGGTAAAAATAATTACCATGACTACTGAGAACACAATATAAGTAAAGCCTAAATTGACCCCTCCATTCCATTTTTTCCATTGCCAACTGGATTTTGCTTCCCTTCATATTTGTAATCAAAGAATGTCTCCACAAAGATACTGTTTATGAATTTGTCTCTCCCCAAGGTCTTTGTGACCTCCAATCATTGCTTTGTTTTCACTGATTTCCACATTCCTTTTCTACTAACCAATGCTGATAACTTCCTTCCCTCCAAAACAATAAACTCTCTTCCAATCAATAGTGAGAAACCAATAGTTCTCATTACAGAGATGGATTAAGTAACAGAAATATTTCCTTGTGGTTGAAAAGGTTTTTATTACTAGGAGGTGTTTTTTCTGTGTGTCAAAAAACAAGAATAATGTTGTTGCCCATGAAAATAATGCCTCAGTTCTCTTGGTTCTGTCCATAAATATCAAGTATAAGTGTATAAACACAGTCATCTGGGATTTTACATTTCAGTCCTTATACCATTTCTATATGGTTCAGTAAGAGTTCAGAATTTATTTTATGTAGTGGCTGTTTTTTAAACCTAAATTTGAGATCTACTTAGAATTCTATTTTTAACCATATTGCTTATATTTCCTAATATAGTAATTATGATTTTTAAATACCAGCTTGAAAACAAATAATATATGAAAACTCATTTGTTTGTCACTTGGCACAAAATACTTCCATCAAAGTAAAAAATACAGAGGCGTTTAAAAATTATTTATAAATAATTTATGAATTGGTATGAATCAAACTAGATGTCTGATAACTAAAAAAAATTAGAACTTCAACATGACATCACACTTGATTTATACTTCTCAGGCCCTATCAGGATAATAAGAGGAGACTGGTAATTGAATGAAAATGGGGAAATTTGACATTATGCTAGTAGGAAGAAGTACTAGACACCAGGAAGACTGCCATATTGGATATTACATTGTTTGCCAGAATTGACTTGGCCTATAGGGATCTACATGAGTCTTCCTTAACCTTCACCAAGTACTATGACACAATTCTTTTATAGGAGATACATAGGTCATACCTAGTTATTGTCAAAAGGACAAGTCAAAACTAGAAGGGGAAGGAGGATGTAGAATCAGATATGTTCACTTACTCAGAGACATTAGAGAGCATGACCAATTTAGTCGTAGGAGAAATTCATCCTAGTTAATGGCACACAGCAAACATTTAGGAGTTAGTGACTGCTATTTCAGTTTGTGGTATTCCAATATTCTGGTAAACCATGTTATTTTTTATGTTTAAATTACTTTTTGTCATATAATTTACACACAATTGTGCTCGCTTCGGCAGCACATATACACACAATTAAATGTCCCTATGGAAAAATGTATGCACTTGTGTAACTGTCATTACAGCTAAGACTATTTCCATCATTCCAGAGAGATTTCTTCTGCCTTCTTGTAGTCAGGAGGCCCAGCATCAACCCCAGAAAAATGAATGATCTGCTTTCTGTCACTAAAGATTAGTTTTGCCTATTCTAGAATTTTATATAAATGGAATCATACAGTAAGTAGTCTTTTTTGTCTGACTTTTTTATTCAGCACAGTGTTTTTGAGATACAGCTCTATTGTTGCATCTTTTAGTACTTTGTTCCTCTGTATTACTGAATAGTATTCTACTGTATGAATATAACCCAATTCATTTATCAGTTCACCTGTTAATGGACATTTGAGTTGTTTGTAGCTTGTCACTATTATGAATAAAGCTGTTATGAATATTTCTGTACATGTTTTTTTGTAGACATCTATTTTCATTTATTTAGGTGAATACATGGGAGTAAAATTGCTGGGTTATAGGGTAACTGTGTGTTCAATTTTATGAGACTGTCAGAGTTTGCTATCCTACCAGCAATGTATGAGAGTTTTAGTTATTTCACATCTTTGACAATTTGAGGGATTATACATTTTTTTAGCCATTTGAATAGGTTTCTAGTTGTATCTCATTGTACTTTTAATTTACATTTCCACGATTTCTAATGATGTTGAGCATTTTTCCCGTGGTTATTCATCATGTGTATATCTTCTTTTGTGATATTCCTGTTTAATTTTTTTTTTTGCCTATTTAACAGAATAATTGGGGAAAAAAAAAGAAACAATGGGTTGTCTTCTTAGAAGTGAGTTGTAAAAATTCATTATTCTGGAGATGCTCTCATGGGAGAGGGACTGTGCTAGACTAGGGTAGATTATGAGGGAGAAAAATCAAAACTGCTACAACTCAGTACCAATGTTCAAAGAGGTACAATCCAGATCATGGTTTGGTTTTAAATAATCTACTCAGGGGAGCTAAACATTTCAACCCAAACTTAAGTAATGGTGCTAATGAACAACTTCTAAGTTTTAGAGGTTTCAACTACAGCTATTTATTTTCTTACTAATATTATAAGGATGGAAAACAGCTGATACAATTCTAAGCTGCAAGTCAGTGCCAGGCAACAGGGTCTCCTCTTTCTGAGATTCAAGCTGAAGGAGCAGCCTTGATCTAGTAGAGTCCCATTCTCATTGCAGAGGGAAGGAGCAAGGGAGGAGGGCAACCACAAGGTGACAGTGACAGTACAGCAGCTGGGATGAAGTGTGTGCTGTGTTCACTCACATTGCTTTTGGCCAAAGCATGTCACAGGGCTGAGCCCAATGTGAATGGACTTGGGTGAGAATACATGATCCATGATAGGGAGAGGAGAGTGGAAGATTTGTGAACACTGACATAATGTACCACAATCAGCTGCAATAAAAGACCACAACCCAGGGCAGAGAATTCTCAATAAAAATCACATGTAGAGCTCAAAATATAAAGCCTGAACATGACAAGATTGAATACACGTTCACTCTTATTTTTATTATTTCCTTCTATGGAGACCAGACTGTGTCACATGGGAGAACACACATGGAGAACAGAACTGCTCTCTGGAATACTGTAAGGAGATTTTAAAAGTACTGATACAATCAAATAGCTTAGTGGTCAGTCGCACTGTCATCTCTGTTTTCTTAGTTCTAGACCTTTACTCAGAATGAAAAAGAGACTTCATTCCAATACACTGAAATGTTGAACTATGAACCATAAAAAAATTACATATTAAATAAAAGGGTGAAGTTATTGATAATGAGCTTAAAATTGGTATGCTTGTTTAGACATATTTAAAATTAGTTTCTATGATTGTGTGTTAAAATATTACATAACATAAATGTGCATTATTTTATAATAGTTGTAAAATTTTAAATAGGGCAAGTTGAGAAAATGTACCTTTGCCCCTTCCTAAAGCACCTCATTCCAATCCCTCTTAAAGCAGTTTATACTAGAATTCTGTATTTTTGCGCACCATCTTATTTAGAGAGTCATCTCCTTCAAGATAGAATCATGTCTCAGGAGTTAGAAACATTATAGATGAACCAATGTATAATATAGCATTATAACAGGGTAAATATATTGCACAAAAATTCAGCAACAATAACTATGATGATGATGATAGTAATGACAAAGCCTTTTACAGCTCTTACTATGTGCCATGTACTATTCCATATACTATATCTACTAAACCACTTTTTATGATATCAAAAGAGATGCTATGTTTAAACCTATATTACATAAGAAGAAATTGATGCCAGAAAGATTTAGTGTCTGGCCCAAGGTCCAGAGAACTCTCACTCAGGAGGTATGTTAGACTGGTATATGGTGGCCTACAGTGAGCGATGCTTCCTATTATTCACCCCCTATGTAATTTCCTTCCACACTAACTGTTGCTTTGGCCATGTGACTTGCCTTGGCCAATGGGACATTATAATGTGTGATGAAAGCAGAACATCTAGTAGTCTAATTATTTTGGGATACTACCTTTTGGGACCTAGCCACTATGTTAGATGCCTGGTCTAGTCTCCCGAATAGTGAGTGACCATGTGAGAAGAAAGACATTGAAACAACAGTGAGGGAGATATGTAACCATCCTGTCACTGTAGCTGAGTCCAGTCCTCAACAGACCCACTAGCTCAGAGTCAACACACAAGTAACCTAAGAAGGGTGGTGTGGAGGCAGCAGCAGAACTGCCTAACCAACCCAAAGTCTTCTGAGAAATAATGTGTTGTTTTATGCTACTACATTTTGTATTGTTTTTATACATAGCAATTTATAACTGAAACAGGAGGTAAGCCATGGTCTGCCTAGGAGGATTTTGCTGTCATTGAAGAAGCTGAAGAAATTGCTATTTTTCACCTCATCCTTTTTACCTGAATTTTTTCACACAATCTGTCCCCAGACATAATCTAGTCTTATAGCAGACTTCTCCTTGCCATAGAATACAGAATATCAACTATTTTGGCACATAATACAGAACTTGCTAAATTAAATACCCTGATTTCCTTAAGTTCCAGAAATCTGATTTTTGGGACAATGTCAAAACAAACTCTGATGAGATTTCAGCAGTGATCATAGGGGTTTGGTTACCAGTAGGTATTTGACACATTTTTTGTCTCATTCTTGGCCAACTGTTCCTAAACCAAATCAGAGGTATTGTTTAACTGGCTCCTGATTAATATTTTGGACAATGTAGTAATCAGCTATCCATATGAGCAATTAATCAGAGCAGTGAGAAATAAATGGCATCTTTAGACCACATTTTATTGCAGTTTAAATACCAAGTTTGTCCTTAAAGTTCTCATACCAGCAATGAGGTGACTATTAGTCATGAATCTACAAAATCATTTAACTTCTGACCTTTAGAGCTAGATACATTTTCCTCAAGGAAATCATGCAATGTTTTGCAATCACAAGGAAATAATTAAAAATATATATTTTGTAGATTTATTATGAGGAATTGGTCCACACAATTATGGAGGCTGAGAAGCCCCAAGATCTGCTATCTACAACCTGGAGACCCAGGAAAGCTGGTGGTGTAATTCGTGTCCAAAGGCCTGAGAATCAGGAACTCTGATAGTGTAAGTTACTGTCCAAGGAACAGAGAAGAGATGAAATTAGCTCAGAAGCAGGTTAAAAAAAAAAAAAAAAAGCAGTGAGGAATTTTTCCTTCCTCTGCTTTTCGTTCTTTCCAGTCCTTCAGTGGATTGAATGCCGAACACCCACACTGGGAAGGGGATTCTATTTTATGAAGTCCATCAGTTCAAATGCTAATCTCATCCACAAATCTTCACAGACACACCCAGAAATAGTGTTGAATCCTGGCACCCCATGACCAGTCAAGTTGACACATAAAATGAACCATTACAAATATTCATAAATAAAACATGGCATTGCCAGATGTTCAAAATGCAGGATGATGATGATGGTGATGATTACTCAATCTGAGTTAAACTCTTATTACAGTACTTTGTATAGAAGCAATGGGGGAAGAGTTGCCCTATTATATTTCTTCTTCCTCAAAATCCCTTCAAATGTTAAGATAGAGCCATTTTTGTCTCCTCTTTAAACATCACCTGAGTTTCATCTTGAGAGACCTTTATAGCCCTGTTATAGCCCAGGAATTCCTAGAAGAAAGATTCAAATTCAGAGTGTTGGAACTCCTGGCCATCCTTTAGCTAAATAAATACATAGGTTTCAAAGAGCCATAGGACTCTCCTACGGCTTCCCCAAAGCACAACAGACCAGGGCAAACCTAAGAGGAAAAAAGCCTTGCACCACCTTCAGATTCCAAAATTTTGGAATCAAGAGACCTGAGCTGTAAACTCAGTCTTGCTGCCAAGTATTTCTCAAACTTCAAGCGAAACTGGTAGAAGTTTGACAGTGAACAGATGTGGACTGAAAACCTGGCCCTGCCTCCTCAAAGATATGTCCCCTTTGGCAAGATCCTGGTCTTCTCTATGCTTCAGTGTTTTCAGGTATAAAATGGGATAATAATACATACCTCACAGGACTGTTGTGAACATCACAAGGAAAAGTATATTTTAAAATAAAATGTTTACCATAGATCTTTGTGTTCAGATTATCAATCAATTTATAAGCCCTATGTAGAACAAACGTTTTTACAGAGAAGACATATAAAATACTCTCAAGCTCTAAAATTGTCTACTACATCTCTGCATTAGACCAATCAATGCAATTGTACAGGTCCACACTCCAGGGCTATTGAGGTTTGAGAGCAATGTGTTTATATCAGAGCTTAACAGATTCAAATAAACCTAACCCAATGATTCCCTGTGTGTATAAGAACTGAAATTTCCTTGAAATCAATATGCAATATCAAATACTTAAATCCACGTATCTGGCTTCTGGGACTCTGTGAAAACACAGTCATGTTGAAATTGTCTTCTATCTAAGGCATTTTTTTTTTTTTAAGATTTTATTTATATATTTGACAGAGACACAGCGATAGAGAGAACACAAGTGGGGGGTTGGGAGAGGGAGAAGCAGGCTTCCTGACGAGCTGGGATCCCGATGTGGGGCTCGATCCCAGGACCCTGGGATCATGACCCGAGCCGAAGGCAGACGCTTATGGACTGAGCCACCCAGGTGCCCCTATCTAAGGCATTTTTATAGTTTACACCTTCCCTCCCACCTGGCTGAGATACAACTTTGTCAATATACTAAATAGTTTTGGATTAACTGGAGCATAATCTGCCCCACGGCCAAGGTTATGCTATTTATTTTAATGTCAGAATGGGAGCTGATGAGATCATTGTAGACCTTCCATTATCTAGTTATAGAGATACATTTTATTTTAATTTCTTTCTTCTAAATCAATGTTTGCCACTGGCAGTTCATATCAAAATGACTTTTGTGACTTTTCCAGGTTTTGTCTTCCTTTTCTCAAATCAGTGGGTGTGAAATGGTGGTTCAGGCGTGTGCATTTTGAAAAAGCTCCACCTATAAATTTGATGGGCACCTCTGATTAAGAGCCACTCATGAAACTGAATTGATCTAATTATTGTAAATGGTTTTTTAAAAAGAAAAAAATCAGTACAATCTCACTCAGTTTCCTTCATAATAATTTTATGTTGTATGCATTGGCAAAATCTTTAATTTTCAGGTTTTGTTACATCACCATCATTTTACTCTTGTTTAACCATAAAAAGTCAGAATAAAATTTACAGCACTGTAGAATCAAAGAAGCAGGATAGTACTACTAGGTGCTATACCTGGGAGCATTGCAAAACTGAATTCCAGTTCACGGCTATCCTGCAGCCAGTCTAACACCAGTAACCTCATATTGGTATGAAACTTCTCTGATAGTGACACACATAGTGGATAGGGTAAGGGTTTTTTCCAAAGTTCATGATTCTGGCCTTAGAGCTTTTTTTTCTCCCAGAGGAAGAAGGAAAGGAGAGAAATAGCCCACACGTGGTTAGAAGCCTTAGTCACTATGCTATTTTTAGAATTTTAAAAAATATCAAGTTTATATATATATATATATACACACACACATAACTATATATACATAATAGATATAATACACACATATACAAATACGTATCATGGATGTGACAAATATTTATATGAATAAATATATAGTGTGGGCTTATTCTCTTAGAATAAAGCCACTTTTAGAATTTGAGAAGTTCAGAGACTAAACAACTCTATTGTGGTACAATTGACATACCTAAATTGCATCTATTAGATTTTGATTTTGTAAGTTTGAAATCATCACTGTAATCAAAATAATGACCCATCACTTCAAAAATTTCCTCATGTTTGTTTGTAATCTTTCAGGCAACCACTGATTTATTTTCTGTTAATATTTGTTTCATTTTCTTGAATTATATACAGTTCAACAATATAGTAAGTACTCTTTTTATCTGTCTTTTTTCATTCAACATAATTATTTTGAGATTCATTTATGCTGGAGTATGAATCAATAGTTCATTCCTTTTAATGCAGATAGTATTATATTGTATGGATGTGCAGGTTTGTGTATCCATTCATCAGTTGACAAACATTTGGGTTGTTTCCAGCCTTGAGCTATTACAATAAAGCCACTATAAATATTTGTATATGTCATTGTTTGGCTATGTGCTTTCTTTTCTCTTGGGTAAATACCTAGGAGTAGAATGGATGGTTAAATGGCAGGTGTGAGTGTAAATTTTTTAGAAACTTCCAAATAATTTTCAAAAATGTATCATTTTTCCATTCCCATGAGGAGTGTATGAGAGTCCTAATACATCCACATTCTCACCAATACTTGGTATGGTCAATCTTTTTAATTTAAGCCATTTTAATACCACACGCATATTGGTAGCTTATTGTGGTTTTAATTTGCATCTCCATAGTAACAAATTACGTTGAACTTCTTGCTATGGGCATATTTGCCATCCACATATATTCTTTGGTGGAATGTCTGTATAAGCCTTTTATCCATTTTTTAGAATTGGGTTATTTGTTTTCTTATTATGTTTTAGAATTTTGTTATGTATTCCGCATACAAGTCGTACAACAGATCTGTGATTTGCAAATATTTTTCTCCTAATCCATGGTTTCTCTTTTTATCCACTTAACAGTGTTTCTTAAAGAACAGAAGTTTTTAATTTTGATGGTCTATTTTTTTATAGACCTTGATTTGTTGTAATAGCTAAGAAATCTTTGCTTTACCCAAGATCCCAAGTGTTTTCTCCCATGTTTTTTATTAGAAGTTTTATAATTTTGGGTGCCTGGGTGGCTCAGTTGGTTAAGCGACTGCCTTCGGCTCAGGTCATGATCCTGGAGTCCCTGGATCGAGTCCCGCATCGGGCTCCCTGCTCAGCAAGGAACCTGCTTCTCCCTCTGACCCTCCCCCCTCTCATGTGCTCTCTCTCTCATTCTCTCTGTCTCAAATAAATAAATAAAATCTTTAAAAAAAAAAAGAAGTTTTATAATTTTATATTTATGTCTTTGAGCCATCTTAAGTTACTTTTTTATACATTGTGAGGTATGGATTTAGTTTTACTTTTTATTTGCGCATGTGTTACCAGTGGCAGCGTCTGCATTGCATGAATGGAGGTCTCTGATCTTGGATTCCCCATGAAAAGATATATGTGAGAATCCCCGCTGGGATAAACACAGCCAGAAGGAAAGCAGCAAGCACAAAGCATTTATTAAACCCAAAGTACACTCTCAAGGTGGGAGATAGGGCAGGTTCAAGGAGGTGGAATCGGCCCTAGGTTGTTTTAGGATTGGCTATTTGTTGTGGTCTCTCTGGGCTGGGAGGGGCTGTGACTAAAGTGGGGGTGGTCTCTAATGGAGGCTGCTTCCAATCATTTGGGGGCCTCCTCCCACAGGTTGGGATGGAGAATTTTTGACCTTACAAGGTTTGTACCAGAACAAGTGACAGCTTTTCTCCTGTGTGGTGTGTGGTTGGGAGCTTTAACCTTGATGCAAATGCATTATAATGAGTCTAGGGGTTACCCTGGGGCAGAGGTGGATGAGGAGAGAGCATGCCCTGTACCTGTGGCTCTTGATTTGCCAGCCCCACGTTCTGGGAAGTCACAAGGTCAGGATGTTGTGCCCCACCGTCTCCCTGGCTTCTATCATGTAACTTAGTTATCACTACCCTTGCCTCCAGCTCAGGTCCAGCTCAGCTGTCATTTCCACCTCAAGGACTTGGGACTCTGCTTTGGGGTGTTCCTTCCACTGCTCAGATCTAGCTTCCACTTAGCATATGGATACCCATTGGCTTTAGCACCATTTGTCAAAATGACGATTTTCTTTCCCTTGGATTATTAGGAAGAAATTTTTAAGTTAAGATGTATAAAAATAAAACAGATTAGAACCAAAATGAGTTTAAACTTCACTTTTGGAAAAAAATGCCTGAAATGTTAAAAACAAAGCAAATCAAACAAAACAAATGGATTTGGAGTTTATTTGGAACCTCTGGTCAAGCTAATTGACCCAATTGATCCACACCTACTTTTGTTGGCTGTGTTCCTTATCATTTAGTAAAATATTTACCTATTTTGGATAGTGGACGGTAGCCTATTGCTGAGGATTAGACTTCCTACATTATTAACTTTCCTTTCAAGGCATAAGTTCTTAAGTTAGAGTAACTACATAAAGAAGCCAAATATCAGGCTTATAGAGGTTATAGAGAGGATTCTTTCTCTTAAGCAGAGATCTATCCCATACTGAGCTTCATTCTGCATCTGAACTATACAACCCAACCAGTCAAAAGATTTCCTTCTACTCAGTCTATTTTGAGAGGATAAAATATATGGTATATGATATTTCTAGTACGAAAATTTCAAGGTCTGTGATGGCTATATTGTATCTTTCTAATATTTAAAAAGTTCATCCTAATCTGTAGACATGAAGTGATATTTGAAGTAAAACATTATAATTTTTAGACTTTATAAAAATAAAAACATTTTGGGTGCCTGGGTGGCTCAGTCGTTAAGCGTTTGCCTTCGGCTCAGGTCATGATCCCAGGGTCCTGGGATCGAGCCCCGCATCGGGCTCCCTGCTTGGCAGGAAGCCTGCTTCTCCCTCTCCCACTCCCCCTGCTTGTGTTCCTGCTCTCGCTATGTCTCTTTCTGTCAAAAAAATAAATAAAATCTTTAAAAAATAAATAAATAAATAAAAACATTTTAAATTAAATCACTCTACCTTCTCCTTATGAATACAAATAAAAGCCTTAAAAATAGTGTAACTTGAACCAATAAATAAAATAAGAGAAGACTGTAAACCTGACATGACTTTGATGATCACAACCACTGATGCTGGAAAATTAATTCTGAGGATCTACCAAGAAGGCTCCAGCTCCCATAGGAAGCAAATGCTTATGTGCGCGCGTGTGCGAGCAGCGTGCAAACACACACACACACATACACACGCAAACCGGATAAGTCACTACTTCTACTTTACCAAAAAATAAAAGCATGTGTATTGCTTTATAAACAATTCACCAAGTCTGCATAAATCCCTGTCTTGTCTGAAATTCCTCACATAAACTTTTATTCTGCTGTTGCTGTCTATATACATTTTCCTTGCATAACTTCTGAGATTTGCATGTCAGCATAATCACCAAACATGGGTATTAGGTTTGGAAGTAACAATCTGACATGGTACCTACTGTTATGTCTATCCTAAGGATGATGCACAAAGTGTGTTTTTATTAGTTTCTTACAATCTTGATTTTTTTTTTCACATTATAGTAAAACAACTAGAACCAATCCTGTGTTCTTCTGTTTCACAGGATATGTAACTCATTCAGGATCTGTCACATTTCTGAACAGTTATAATGGTATATTGGGACATTGTATTCAATTTAAAGAGTGAGTGCTATGGTCTGAATGTTTATCCCTTCAACTAATGCCCAATGTGATGGTATTAGAAGGTGGGGCTTTGGGAGGTGCCTAGATCTTAAGGGTGGAGCCCTCATGAACAGGAGCAGTGCCCCATAAAGAGACCCACAGAGCTCCTTACCCCCTTTCACCACGTGAGGACACAGGGAGAAGTTTTCAACCTAGAAAATGTCCTCATCCCATCATATTGGCACCTTCTTCTCAGACTTCTGGGCTCCAAAACTGTAAGAAATAAATTTCTGCCATTTATAAAATACCCAGTCTGTAGTATTTTGTTAGAGCCGCCAAAGCAGGCTAAGACGGTGAGTGGGTGTACCTGTGTACATGTCTTCTTGACTCTGTGAGCATATATAGTGATACAATATAGTCCAAGGCTTGTGGACAAGGCAAGATCTGAATAACAAACTGTATGAGGTAAGGCTCCCTTGCTATGACTTCCAAATTAGCATGTGTTCTCTGATTATGTGTTTATCCATTCATCAGTTGACAAAGGTTTGGGTGGTTTCCAGCCTTGAGCTATTACAAATAAAGCCATTGACATCACAGTTGGTGGTAAATTATCTCTTTAATGTTTTTTAGAAAGTCTGATCCTAAAAGTACTATGAATGCCAGGTTTCAACTCCCTCATGTGTAATCTACAGTGCCTGACACATAGTATGTACACGTAATTATGTATTGAGTGAATAAGTATCTGTGAAAAATCAAGTATGAACAATTCCAATTTAACATTAACTTATTCTATTATGTGGCAATTTTTTTTGAATGTTTATGAATATCTTGCCCACTGGACCAGATTCTAGAGATACAAAGAAAATAAGGCACAATATCTGATTTCAAAGAGCTTAGAATCAATTTAAATTTGGTTAATCCTGAAATATTTACTTTAATGTAATTTTAGGAGCAAAGATCAATAATTATTACTCATAAGTTGGCTCATATTGTATATTTTGGCAAAGTTTTATAGCTCATACCCAATGCCATAGCCCTGTATCTTTACCACACCTGCTTATTACCACTGTCTTCTATAAGCTAAAGGCTTTATAAGATTCAGGCTCAGTCTAGCTCTGTCAATGTAAATATAGGTATAGATACTGAGATTTAAAGCAAAAAGAGTAGTGGTATAAATGCTTATTAGTTTCTTTCCCTATTAAATTCAAACACAATAATTTTTAAATCTCATTTTTCAAATGACAAAAATTATTCCCGGTTAACCTACCTTCATTTTACAGGCAAGTAATAAAGTTGATTAAAATCAAGTGAGATCATGATTGATTAAAATCATAATCAGAGAAGAGCTTCTGGCCTTTATTTATTATTGAGCCATTCAAGAGTATAAACAGAAATTATCCCAGTTAATGTAAACTCCTCAGTGACAAATACTGGACTGTGCCTTGTTTTGTGCATTGGTAACCAGTGCGAGCTTCATTCATGCCTTTAACTTGCCTTTTAATTAGAAAATCTAGACCAACCAGTCAAATCTCAAAACTCAAGTGCAGGAGGCAGAGCTCAATTATGCTGTTAGGGCCTCAATATCATGATAGCTTCATGAAGGCCGAGTTTAGAGAAAAGGGAAAATTGAGAATAGACAGCAAAATTTCAAGATTGGGGTGCAGCGGGGGAGACGTCCTAGAAGTATAGAGTTAGGGGACATCTGGAAGACCACTGTGGTTGCTTACACTGTTTTACAGCCCCTATGGCCACCATTCAAAGAAGTGCTATGACTTGTGAGCTTCACAAAGTATGTTACGGACACAGGCAGAATAAAATCACAGGTCTTTTAATTCCTCACTCAAGATTCTCTCCCATATTAGAAGCTTTTTAAAAAGGACATGCTATTGCTTCAATAAAAGTGCCTCTTTTTAGGCCTAAAACTGATTGCAAAATAAGTTCCTCCTCTAAAACATCCTGAGAAATGAGAACTTTAAATCATATGGAACCTATATTCATAGAGCCCTGCTTCAAAGAACAATATACAGCAGAGGGGACACTGACACAAAAGCAAATAAATGTTAATGTTATTATATAGCTGACTTAAAATCTTAGTACCAAGAGTGCAGTAAAGAGAAAGGAATTTCAAGGTGTGTGAATAAAAGAAACTCTATTCTTTAAATCTATCAAGCATTCTGGTAAGTGTTCCTTAACTTGTTGCTTGTGAAACAAATTCAATTTGCCACTTCAGTTCTAGCAAAGTGACATCAATTCTCTTATCCTTTTCCTCTCTGTACTCTTTTCTGGGTAATTATCAATTTCTATTGGCTTCAAGTATCACCAATTTGATTACAGCTCTTCACATGTATATTTCCATCCCCCCCCCCTTTTAAAATTTTCTTTCCAGACTCAAATGCATTGAACTCTCCTACCTAGAATACTTACAAGTGCCTCAAGTTAAACATGTTTAATATTAAGCACATTATCATCTCCTTTCAAAGCCTTCTTTTCCCTGCATTGCCTAATCCCTTTGATAGAACTATTACCTTACACTTCTACTACCGCCTCATGCTTCTCATCTATTCACACCTGTTAATTCTAGCCTTAAATGGTTCTTAGGTGTGTTCCCTGCCTTTCCTTCCCACCACCTCTACATGATCCCTGGAATTCATCCACTTCCTATGTGATCTCTACATCTCCTGACCATTTTTCACACAATCTGGAGCTTAGGTGATCATGTCATGCCTACTACATAAGGAATATTCTAGAGTTCTTAAGTTGGTAAAAGGCCCTTTGCAATTGGTCCTCGGCTTTTCTCACTTGCCTCATCTCACATCAACTACCCTAAACTTCAGTTATCCTGTACCTCAGCCACTGTATAATTTTCAGCAGTTTTTGAACATACTTGAATCTTACAGCTTATGAGCATGCTTGATAAGATATATATCCCCTTTCCATGTGCTGAAATCCTATATATTCTACAAGATTTGGTTCCCTTGCCTTCTCCGTAAAGTCCCTCTCTCTTTTATGTTTCCATAGCAATCTGTTCATATTCTATTCTATTCATATTCTATTGAGACACTTACCAATTGCACTCTAGTTTTGTATGTCTAGCTTTCCCAAATACTGTGAGCTCCCTTAAACAAACAAGAAACAACCATAGTGTTTAGGGACCAGGTAACATTCAATATGTGTTTTCTGAGTAAAAGAACAAAGAGGAACAGGTAAGTGCACACACGAATGAAGGAGTAATGGGTAAATCAAACACAGCTCCCTGATTTCCTATCTCAGGCACAGACTGCAGTAGGAAATAATTAAGAAATATACCTAAGCCTGGCACAGTAGAAGTAGCCACATATGGGATATAACATTAGGTAATCAAAAGGGCTCTTGTCCACAGATACCACCTTGTGAGCACTTTGATGCTTGCAATTCTTTTAAAGTAGGACAAAAATTTTCATTATATAATTAGGAAAGAAGTTGAATTTTAAAATACGGCCGTCACTAATTCATAGCATGGTGTGGAGTAAGGGGTCAATAACATTGAAGTTAATTTCTGTCAGATCCAGCTTGTCTGAGTGTAAGACTCAACTCACCAATATTTGGCCAATGGATAGATCTCTCTGTGATGTGGTTTTCTCATATGTGAAATGGGGATTATAGTAATAGGACTATTCTAGAAGTGTTATAATAATAAAATTCAGTAAGTTAATAATGCATGTGTAATGCTTACAGGGGTGCCGTGTACTTAGTTTATGTTTTATAAATTGTTATTTTAAATTCCCAATAAATTCCCAATAATTTGTAATTGACATCAGGACTTCTCTGGAGGGAAATGTGTAGTAATAGATAGAATGAGGTCTACCAGAGGATAGGGGAACTGCTACAAGAGGGAATGGGTCAAGGAAGTTAGAACTGGCCTGTCAAGTACAATTTTTTCCCTGGAGTATATTTGCAGGTCTACCAAAATCTGTAATTTAGCACAAAAATGATCATATCATTTTATTTTCAGATAATAGTAAGATTTTTGTTGTTGTTGTTGTTTTTTTTTTTTTTTTACAATAAGAAAGCTAGATATTGGTGGAAAAGTCTCCTAATTCCTTAGGAGACATTCATTCACAACTGAAAAAAAAGAGCCACTGTTAAAACATAACAACAAAACCTGTAAGGAAAGACGGAAAATAGGATGGAAAAGACCTAAGGGTAGCTCTCTGCAAGTGGGGGAGAGGGAGGGATGTTATTGAAAATGTCAAACCTGAGTGTAATTTTGTAAAAAAAAAAAATAATAATCTTATTGGTATACTGTGGAAGAGGAAAACATTCCCCTGACTAAAGAGCAAGAATCCCATGCTCAGTTTTTACTTTAAAATAGTGATATATTCAAGTAAAGGGGAGAGTAAAAGATAAAAGTGGATCAATAATATTGAAATTATTTTCGGAGGGTAAACTCAAACACTTTTGGCAGTCGACTAGGCCAACTTTGGTTACATGGATTCCAGAGCTAGAAAAACAGCTTTTCATTTAGTTCTTGTTCCTCCACCATGCTCTTTACAACAGTGAAGGGAAGAAACAAGACATAGGGTCTCCCTTTGCATAAAAAGATGAAAATAGTTGTACAAAAGACTAAGCCCGTATCTTATCTTTGTGTTCACTACACATAGGAAAGCTTTTCAGAGAGCAAATTGCTCTCATTTTAGGTTCTTGTTACTCACACAATCTGCAACTGTTATTTGCAGTTGTTTCATCCCATAAGAGGTAGATTAGCAGGAAATTATAGCAAGGTTGATAAAAATATAGAAATATGATGCATATAATATTTATCCAATGTATATGACTATATAAGCATATCATATGCAATATGATACATATTAAATATCAAAATCTGAAACATATGAAGGTAAAATGTGGCAAGTCAAAGGAAAAACAGAAAAAAATGTAAAAAATAAAAACAAAAATTCAAGATATATCAGCAGTTTGGGACTTGTTAAAATAGGGACATCTCTAGCTGCAGAAAGGTAGTACCATATTATCTTAGATAATACAATAATGGATATTTACATTAACAAACTTATGATTTCATGATAAATTTAAATTATAAAGAAATTATGCAAAATATTTAGGAAAAATATCTTTTTATTGTTAAATTTTGTATTGTCCCCATGGAAAATTCACCTATATGAAATAATTAATTCGAGGACAATGATGGAAAAACGAGGCGGTACTGTATTTAGCAGTAGTATTATAATCATGGCAAAATTGTAAATTGCCTTTCTCATATTCTAAGTAGTCAAAAATAGCTGAGCTGCTTCTGATTTATTCTGGCCAGTTTTAACAATGAATATCAGCTTAGGCATTAATTGAAAAACAAAGAGACACTAGAGATTATTACTTTGAAATGCCTAAATCTTGAAACTCTATTAAATTTAATTCAAACAAAATTCATTGAAATTAAATAATGATAAAAATATTAACTATTAGTTCTAGTATAAGTTCTAATAATGAAGACCTTCAAAATATTAAGAGGAAATGTAATTGACAATGCTGAGAGGAAAGAACTTGCTTTTCCCCATTTCCCCAACCTGTAAATGTTTCTTCCCACTCAACACAAAGAACACAGGTCCCAAGGAGCTCATTGAACTATTGGAATCAATCAAGCAATTTTTGGAGGCAAAGGACAGGACAAAAAACTCTTGGAGATCTGTACTGTGGGCTAGGTATGACTAAGACAATTCATCTAAGCCCTATCCACAAATCATGAAGGCCCACTCTGAAGCTTCCTTATTATTCACAAATCCATTAATAAAACATACTAAACAGTGGTGCAAAAATGATGACTAGATGTTCACCAAAATCTCTCTTTTTCTTTGGTCAAATGGCTAGATGACTTTTCCAGCCTCCTTTGAGATGGAAAGCTCCATGTGACTAAGTTTTCCCCAAAGGAACACAAGCAGCCATGTTTTTGTCAAATCCTCCCATAGGAGCTTGTACCATGCCCTTTTCCTTCCTCTGGTAATACACCATGGCAAGGTCTTACATAGGGGATGGCTGAGCACCAAGGCCAAAGGAGCTCAGATCTGTGTGAGATCCTATGGGAAGAGTTGTCCTGCAGACATGAACACCAGCTCATCACTCTTATCTGAGTGAACAATATTTGTTGTGTTAACTATTGACATTTCTTGTCTATGTGTTATTCCCTAGCTTCCCTTAAACATTTGAATGTTTAAGTAGAGAGTTTGGAGTTAAGTAAACCTAGCTTTCAATCCCCACTCCCAATTTATTAAATGTGTGGTTTTGGTTAAGTCTCTCAAACTGCAAAGATCTCCATTGCCTGATCTTTAAAAAGGGGAAAATAATACCCCATACCTACCTCAGAGTTTTAATGCAATAACATATGATACTGTTTTTGTGAATTTTAAATGAGATAATATATGATAAAATATTTAACACAGTGTCTAACAAAATATTTAATCAGTAGGAGTTATTATAATTAGTTTGGTAATTAAGTACCGTAAGTATTATTCCAGGGAGAGAAAATAAATATCCAAATAGCTTTTAAGACTATGAATCTAAGTACAGACTCTGTCCTCCATATAATCCAAGTGGCAATTCAGTTTTCTCTACCAGAAAACTCCATAAGCAAGCGGATCCTTACAGATTGATAAGTTTAAATATTTTAAAATTCAAAGATATGGCATCACATGTAATCCAGACTCCTGAAGGCAAGAAAGTAGGACCATCTTTGTGGGTTACTTAACACTCAAATGCACACACACACAGATATACACATACACACCACCTATTTATTTAATGAAGATTTTTCCAAGAAGGCACCCATATTCCACTTCACTCAGTTAAAGTAAAATGACTCAAAAGAGACCAAAGAAAACAATTACTTCACTGTTCCTATGAAGAAGATCTGTATAAATATGACAGTGAAGTCCTAACTCTTGTGTTCTATTTGTTCCACAAATAAAATTAGAAGAAAAAAAAAAGAAATTTATAGACTGTAAAGGCAAAAATGTCATCCAATATCATACTCAATTGATAATACTTTAAAGTAACTATTTTCATAAATGAGATTGTCAACATTATAGTTTTATAGCTTTTTAGATCTCAAGTACCCTGGAATTAGACTCAATACCGGTATGAAAGAAGAATGAAATAAGCAAGACCTTTCTCTTCTTCTTTTTTTTATACCTTTCAATAATAAATTGTAACATGCCTTCGTCTACATTTTTCTTTAGTTGTATTAGTGCTATTTTGGATTGCAAAATTTTTATCCCACCCTACCAGTTCCCCCTCCCACCACTTTGCCTTTTCTTTCTTCACCATTGTTCCTCTAAACTACAAGACCATCTGTTCACTTGGCAGATGCAAGTCAGTTCTATAATTGTTGTCATTCTTAGCATAGTGCAAACCCTGCATAATCCAGAGGACGAAAAGTACTACATTCATGAGTTAGCCAAATGTATATTGTTGTCGAAATTACTTGTCAAAACGTCAAAGGGAACAATATTTGATTTTCAAAGCACAGCGTACATCTACCCAGATTACAATATGAGGGCCCTATTATGCTGTTACTTATGCAATGCATCATTCAGATTTTGACTAAAGTAAATGGCATGAGCTCTCACAGGCTCTGATTTCTATTGTGTGAAAGGAGTATAGGAGTTAGTTACAAAATCCTTTGTTTGAGCAGTGAATTGAGAGGTTTTTCTGAAATATATCAAATACATACATTTAGAAGACAGAAATCTCTGGTATGAATGTACTTCACTTTTGAATAACCCCAATACATGATAATCAGGATTTAAACATAAAATATATATAATATATTCAAATATGAACTTAGAAGGCTCTCAAGAGGAAAAATGAAAAGATATTGCATTAGGTTTCTATTGCTGCTGTAACAAGTTACCCCAAACTTCATGGCTTGAAATCACAAATTTATTTACATTTTGGAGATCAGAAGTCTGGCACGGGTCTCACTGGACTAAAGGTCTCAGCAGGGCTGTTTCTGGAGGTTCTAGTGAAGGATTGATTTTCTTGCTTCTTCTAGCTTCCAGAGGCCACCCCATTCCTTGGCTGTAGGCTTCTTCTGTCTTCAAAGCTAGCAACATGGTGGCATCTCCTGGGCTTTTCTTCCTATCACATCTCCCTCTCTGCCAATAGCCAGGGAAGTTCCTCTGCTCTTAAGAAATCATGTGATGAAGATGAGCTCAGCTGGATAATCCAGGTTAATCTCCCAAGTCAAAATCCTTAACCTGAACTACACCCACAAAGCCCCTTTTGCCAGAGAAGGCCTCATATTCACAGGGGGCGTTGGCCATGCACACCATTAGGGTTCATTCTGCTGATCCACAGCTATCATCCATCTGCAGCACCTCTTTTACAAATGACAAATTAAAAATATCCAATAGGTTGTATTAGCTCAAAGTGAAACACTGCAAAAATAAAACTATAACCCCAACATTCCAATTCCCTACTCTTATAAGTATAATATACCACTTTTCTTCATAGTTTTACATGATTCTTCTTACAAACAAGAAATGAACCAAAGTGCTCCTTTAAAAAGTATTTGCACTTCGTAGATCTAATAGTAGACCTAAACTATTCTTTGATGATACAAATCAGTTGTAAGTGCAACTTTTCAGCAACGCACAGACCACCCAGAGTTAGAGTAGGTGTTTAATTAAACTATATACATTGTTGTTGACAACAATAATGATGTCATATCACAGCACCTTTCCAAAGGCTCTAAAAATTGCTTTTAATTTCTAACTGATATATGAAGTACTCTGAATAGACATGCATTGAAGATAGATGAGTAAGAAGCCAACCAATTAGAATGTCTGTACATGTAAAGTTTCTACAAACACTTATTAAGAGCCACTCCAGGCTAAATGTAGAGCTAGATGTTGGAGATAAAGTAGAAACAGGGCATGGAACTACCTGAATTAGCTCAGTGTTATTTATAGATATACCTATTTCCCAACATGGGAAATAGAAATAATGTATATATAAATTTTCTATCATGCGTTCTCATAAAGGTGCATGGAAAGAGAATCAAGAAGGAAGCAGCTAGCACTGGAAGGGATATCTCAACATTTAAGATTGGTTTTGAAGGCTAATGAGAATTTTGAACATTCAGATAAGTAGCAATTGGCTCTCCTTTACTTTCTCAGGAACCATAAAATGGTATCCGTTTAATCAAATAAAAAAATGTCTAGCAAAATTAGCCTCTAAGAAACTTATATGCCTCACATCATATTTTCCCCCAACTTTTCTTCTGTATTTAAAAGTGTAAGTCTAAATAAATAAATAAAAATAAATAAGTCTGAGGAAGAACAATAGCACACTCTATAATCCGGCCACAGGATTGCTTTCCCCAGTGAGCAACCTTTACCTCTCGAGCTGCATGTGTGAGGATATAAGGCCCTCACTGACAACCTACTGCCCCATAAAATATATGGCTCTGGAGAATTTCAAAACAGATACCCCTTAATAAAATGCTGACATGTTTTCAAGAACTGCTAAGCCATCTCAAAACTAGGCACTTTCATTTGGGAACATTCAACAAATAATAATATCATAGTAATGGCTAAGATGTTATGGAATATTTTGGAAAGTACCAATATCTCAGTATGTATTCAAGTATTCAATAAATATTTATTAGGCTACTACTATTTGCTGGGTAGCCTTCTGTGCGTTGAAGGGAACAAAACAAAGTGTCCGTTCTCTAAGAGAGATGAATATATAATATGGCAGATGATAGAAAGTGTTGTAAAGTTAGAAGTAGAAGGTTATAGGAAAATGGCATAGTGGTGTTTGTTACACACAGGATTTCTAGGGATATGTTCTAACCCCATGGTTGAGCACAGAATTGAGAAAAATGAATGAAGAAGTCTTGCACAAAGAACAGTTAAGTACAAATGTCATAGGGAAAGCCAAATACAAGGTTTCTGATGTACATCAGGAAGAGCAATGAGCCAAAAGCTGTGCAAACCCAGAGAATTTAACTGCAGGACATGAGGGCGGACAAGCAGCTCTGGAAGCCACTATGTAGGGCCCTATTGGATTTTGTTCTGACTGC
Source organism: Mirounga leonina (assembly GCF_011800145.1). Classification (NCBI taxonomy): domain Eukaryota; kingdom Metazoa; phylum Chordata; class Mammalia; order Carnivora; family Phocidae; genus Mirounga; species Mirounga leonina. Next base: position 17,786,880 of record NW_023270825.1, on the reverse strand, counting down.
TGTGGGAAGTTACTAGTGGATTTTAAACAAAACTGTGACATGATCTGATTTACATTTTAAAGGGATTTATCTGGCTTCCATATTGCAGTGGGGGTAAACAGAGAGATCATTAGAGACCTATTGCCGTGCCCAAGTGAGAAACCAGGATGGCTCCTCCATCCATATAACTTTGCAACTGGTTAAACGGAAAACATATTCCTGTACTTTTTCAAAATGGAGATTGTAGATATGTCTGATTTAGGATAAAATAATAAAAAAGTTAAATCCATGTGGCCAACCTAAGTTGTAAAGCTTGTGGAATTTTGAATAACTAGGTATGATTCCTGAATAACACAAGATGATTAATACTGAAAACTATAGATTCAAGTTATGACAATCATTATTTGTGGGACATTGTTTATAAAATACCTGTCGATAATCCATGAAGTATCACCACTTTAATTCCCTTCATTTTAAATATTTGTGCTAAAAGGTTGTAATTTTTAGTAAAAGTGCTCATCACCCTATTTATTTATTATCTCTATTTGTTATATTTAGTAATATACATATTAGAAATAACTTCTTAAAGTTACTGCAACTCATATATGTTGCTAAATAACATTTTCAGATACAACTGTCAGTGTTTTCTTTGGAAAAAATCAAGATTCACCAGCTATTATAATAATGGTCAAAGCTTAAATCGTGACTAACATGTATTTGTACATATAAAATCACATCCAAACATGTACACTTTTAAGATATTAAGAAAGTCTTAAACAACTCCATATGTTTAAAATCCCCTTTGGAGTCTAATGAAATATTTGTGATATTTAGTTTCTGGGCCTTATGTACAATCACTTCAACAATTTCTTGGTAGCATGGGTAACTTTTTTTTTTTTTCTTTTGGTTGAGTATTAGTTGCTAAGGTTACAGACTTTTTTTTTTCCTCTCTGCTATTAACGAGCTATATTGGGTCTGTAACCTGAGTCTCCTGGGCACTCAGAATCTGATTGCCCCACATCTCATTTTCTAGGCTTTCTTTGTATCCAATGCCGAATTTTCAGATTCCTGCCCTGTGTCAGCTGACACTAGTCTGCTAGCTAAGTGTATACACCCTTGTCCTCAATGAATAAGGGCTTGATTGTGCATTGATTAAAATGGCTTATTTTACTGTTAAAGTAAATTACACAGAAATGGCATTTCCTACCAAACAAAGAAAAATAATACCATAATAACACAAACTTGACACTTCCCTAATGCTTTAATCTGACAATCTCAGCACACTTAACAAACAGCAATTAATTAACCCTTATAACATTCCTGTCAGGAAGGTCTGATTACACGCATTTTACAAACGAACGCTAAGAAGTAACATAACTTGGACAAGGTTACACAGTTTGCTCATGACAGAACGGGGACCATAACTCAACAGACTTGGCCCTAGGCTCCCAGGCAGTCAACAAGCAGTCAACAAGTCCTAATCAGGAGAACATATAGCTTCTGTTTATACTGCAAAAGTCCCGATTTCGTAAGAATTCTTGGATGGTTATGCAGACAAAGGATTTATTATATTCACTCATAATTCTCATCCAACCTTATCACCAAAAGGAAAGAAAACTTGAAAATCCATAAGCACATCTCTTCAAGGGTACTGCTGCCTTAAAAAAAAAAAAAAAAAGCTGTGTGAAATGTTAACCAGTAAAATATGACCAAGGAAGAAGTTTGAGGAGGAATGGAGTGCTAGGTTGCTATATAGGTAAGGTACGAAGTGTAGTAGCCAATGCATTCAAGGACTTGATTTTCCTGATGCATTTACCTCCATGCCTTATAATACCTGGAAGAGTGCAAGTTTTCTTGGGATTCACATACACAAGCATAATTAGGTTGCTCTTTTTTGGTAAGCAATTCATTTAGTGATTTCGTGGCCAGTCATGTGGCTTCGTCAAAAGCTGTGCTTGCAGTTAAATTGGATCCCACAGCATCAGTGAGGATGGTGAACATCACACTGACATGGTAGCTTCTAAGTCTATAACCACCAACCTTCAGTTGGTTCCTGATATCAAGGGCAGAGAGCCCACATCATTTCCCTTCTCATGCTGTTCCAGAGAACATAAACTAATCAAGTCCCTCATTAAAAGGGAGGAGGGTCACGCAATTCTTATGGGAGAGCAGTGGGAAGGAGTCAGGGTAGAATCCCCACATCTAATTGACTCCACAGGGCTATTCTAAGTATTTCCCACTATCTGGTTATGAAGGCTTCTGATATGATGATAAAATCCAAAGCCATCTCATATGACCTAATACAAGTTTTTTTTTTTCCCTTTCTAATTCATAATCTCTCCTTTGTTACCCCCTTCCTCTAGTACCTCTTACACAGTATCCTGTATTTAGAGGATTTTAAATAAGCATGCATTGGGGCACCTGGGTGCCTCAGTTGGTTAAGTGTATGTCTGACATTGGCTCAGGTCATGGCCTCAGGGTGCTGGGATGGAGCCCACAATTCGCTCCCTGCTCTGCGGGTAGTCTGCTTCTCCCTCCCCTGACTCATGTTTGTGCTCTTTCTCACTCAAATACATAAATAAAATCTTAAATAAATAAATAAATAAGCATGCATTGCTGGGGTCCTCTTAGTGAGACCTTTCCTAATGATGCTGTTAAAATCACACATCCCAACAGTCCTCATTTCCCTTATCCGCTACCTTTTCCTTGCCACTCCTCACCATCTAACGTCCCAAGCTTATTTATTTTGCATTCTGACAAGAATGAATGTTTCAGGAGGACAGGAATTTTGGACTGACTTGCGCACTGAGTGTGTATGGCAGGCAGGACAAGTTCCAGAAGTATTTGTGACATAAATAATCCATCCTACTTGCACTTCTGACCTGTACCTTGTCCTGCTTTCCAATTTGGAACTCTTCAACACCTTTCAAAACTACATGCTCCTGTTCATTAAATTTTCTTGAACTCAGAGAAAGCAGAACATTAAAAAAAAAGAATATATAATAACGAATAAGTGTAAGCTAGAAGATGAAAAACAGGTAAGTGCTATGATGAACAATGAATCAGGAGAATGAGTTTTGCTATTTTACTTAGTCAAAAACAGGCATCCATAAAACCATGACAGTTTAATAGATTCAACTGATATAATTGAGTGCAACACAAACTAATGTTCCTACGAGTTTCTTGAAGCTCTGCCTACCGTGGAGGTGCTGATTCAGTAGGTCTGGGGTGGGGCTGGAGATTCCACCTTTCTCTCAAGCCCCTGGCTGATGCTCATGCTGTGTGCCTGGAGAAGCAGGATATGACTTATAAATTGGAGAAAAATAGATTATGAAAAATGGCAATAATGTTAACATAGCAGCTGAAATTCTTACTTGATACATTAAAAAAAGAAATATAAATTGAGTCCATTTGAACAATTACTTAATGGCCATTTAGCCTCAAAGGCATTTGATATATTTTTTAAACAGCTTGACTTCACTATTTATTTCTTAGTCATTATTGAAACACAGAAAATACAGATAAAAAAGAAAACAAGTGCAGCTATAAATCCATCCACTAGAGAATATTTTGGTTTATTTACTCCGTTTTTTTTTTTTTTTTTCATCTTAGAATTATTCTATAGTTTCTTAAGACAAGGAAGTTTTTTTATAACAATCCTTTAAAATTTAATATGGCATACACAATTCAATGTCAATAAACATTAGTCTGTATAAACTTCTTTGCCATAGCAACTAACATTTTAATTACTCAATAAATTCATGCTCAGGATGGGAAAATGGAAAAAAAGGATAAGCATAAAGAACAAATCAATCATAATATCACTGCCCAAATATAAATGCATATGCAATATATGAATTTTCATCTTTCTATTTTTCTGTATGTACTTCCTGACTTAACTTTAATTATAAAACAAGGAACTTACTGTACCCAGATTCTTAAGTCTGTTTTTAATTTCTATAATATCATTCTAAAGAGCATAATACTCCATTATAAGAAGCCACTATTCTTATTCAAACCTTGATCTTTAGATATTCAGAGTGGTTCTAGTTTTGAAAGAAACATCTTTGCATTCTGGACATTATTTTAAGAATAAATTTTTAAAGATGAAATTACATCAGTATATTCATTTTTGAAGTTTTTTGTTCATTTGTTTGCTTTGTTTTTCTTTTTTGTTGTTTTCTTTATTTTAAATATAGTTGAAATTGCCCTCTGGAATTTTTTTTTATTTAGAATTTTGCCACCTATGCGTGAGTATACCCTTTCTACATCTTATCCAGAAATTGTTATTATTTTTTTTTCTTAAAAGATTTTATTTATTTATTTGATGGGGGAAGGGGCAGAGGGAGAGGCAGAGAATCTCAAGTGGATTCCGCAATGAACGCAGAGCCCAACAGGGCACTCAGTCTCATGATCCTGAGATCACGACCTGAGCCCAAATCAAGAGTCAGACGCTTAACTGACTGATCCACCCAGGCACCCTGCAATTGTTATTCACTGAAAAACCTTACCAATATTATAAGTAAGAATGTTATACTTTTATCAGTTGCATTTGTGGGATTATTTGTGCTATTTAAATGTCTTCATATTTATTAGTCCACTGAAGTTTTCCAGTGGATTACAATCGCTCATTTTTTTCTAATAGATTACTTATCTTTTATTGACTTAAATTATTTATATTGCTTTGAACAAAATGATAATAGCTTCCATGTACTGGGCAGTTATTCTGTGTATAATGCTAAGACTATAATATTTATTAGTTGTTTTTCCCCCCTGAAACACCTAATATTGTTCTAATTTATAAATTTGAAAAATCTCTTTATTTAATAATAATATTTACCATTTGCTGGTCATATATGTTGTCATTTTCTCACAATTTGCAATGACTTCTTTGCTTTGTTAATGGTGCCTGCTTCTTTATTTTTTCCCCCTCATGTAAAATTTATAATAATCCATTACACAGACACATCTTTCAATAATTTTGATGCCAGATACAAAAAGATTTTCCCAGTCTTGAATAAATAGATATTAGCTAAATTTTCTCCTTGCTCTTTTATGATTTAATTTCTTACATGTAAATTTGTATTCTACTAGGGATTTATTATGGTATTTGATGAAAAGAGAATTCTAAATTTTTATGTACAAATAATAATCTGTTTGTTTCCAGATCTAGTTTTTCAAATAATCTATCCCTTCCCCACTGATCAGAGGTCATCAGCTTTATCATATTTGTAATTTTATTAGTAATTATTTATTGTTTGACTTTCTTTTCTCATCTATATTAAAAATATAGAAAAGCATATTTGCTGATGTTACTTTTCATTTTTTCTGAAAATTATTTGGCTATCATAACATAGAAAAAAGTAGAAATTGCTAAATTTATTCATTAATTTGGAGAAAAATGATACATTTTGATTGTTAATGTTCCAACCAAGAACATGGTTAATCATTATGCTTATTTAACTCTTTTATTATAGTCAACAGTAACATACTATAACTTTATATAAAAACCATATGTATTTCTCGTTTAGGTTATTTATAATTTGGGTTGTTACGAATAACTTCTTTCCTTTATTTTTACCTTGTTATGGCCGGTACTTAGCAAAATACTTTATTTGTAAATTCTACAACTAGCTACCACATTCAAATCTCTAACTGTAGTACCTTTCAGTTGACTTGTTCAGGTTTTTTGAGATGGAGCATAAATTTTGCAAATAATGATAAAATATTTATTTTCTTCTGTCCAATTCTTATTTATTTTATTGTCTTATTATATTGGTTAGAAGTTGGAATATAATGCTGAAGAAGTGGTGGCAGCAGACATTTATAATTTATTCATGTCCCTAATGATAAAGTATCTGGTGTTGTGCTATTTGTGGCTAGTGGTGCTGACTATTTGATTGAGATGGATAATTCTATCATTGGAAAGGCATTTTCGCTGTGAATTGTGTAAGACTGTTGAATCACAGACCTGTACCTCTGAAACAAATAATACATTATATGTTAAAAAAGAAAAAAAAAGAAGAAGAAGATAGTAGGAAGGGAAAGATGAAGGGGGGAAAATCAGAGGGGGAGACGAACCATGATAGACTACGGACTCTGAGAAACAAACTGAGGGTTCTAGAGGGGATGGGTTAGCCTGGTGATGGGTATTAAAGAGGGCACGTACTGAATGGAGCACTGGGTGTTATATGCTTACAATGAATCATGGAACACTACATCAGAAACTCATGATGTGATGTATGGTGATTAATATAACATAATAAAATAAAAAAATAAAATAAAATACTCAATTTGAACCTAAAAAAAGAAGAAAGGCATTTTCTTTTACTCACAGATTTATACATTAATTTTTTTAGAAAAGAAAAAAATGGTTTTTAAACTTAATTGGACATCTTTTTAGCATGCGCTGAGATGGTAACATGTTTTCCCTTCTGGTCCTTGTTATCATTAGATTTTATAAATATTGAACCACTCTAGAATTCCTGGAATAGAGGGCGCCTGGGTGGCTCAGTTGTTAAGCGTCTGCCTTCGGCTCAGGTCATGATCCCAGGGTCCTGGGATCGAACCCCGCATCAGGCTCCCTGTTCAGCGGGGAGCCTGTTTCTCCCTCTCCCACTCCCCCTCCTTGTGTTCCCTCTCTCTCTGTCTCTCTCTGTCAAATAAATAAATAGAATTCCTGAAATAAACCCTACTTGGTACAATTTATTGACCCCTAATTTGAAGTGTTAATTTAGATATTTGGGATGCTAATATTATATTTCACATCTTTGCATCAAATTTACATGAGGTTGGTTTTTGTTTGCTTTATTATTTGATGTTGACAGATTGATAAAGAAGGTGAATTGATTGAGAGGCTTTCACTTTTTTCCAAAACTTTTAAAATATCATGAGATAAATTTGTTGGAAGTTTATTAGTAGTTGTTGCCTAGGGCTAAAGTAAGAAATTATTACAAATTGGGTGGCTTAAAATAAGTTATTAATTCTTTCAGTTTTGGAGGCATGAAGTCTGGTATTAAGGTGTTGGTGGGGCTATGCTCACTATGAAGGCTCTAAGGAAAAATTCTTCCCTTCTTTCTGGCTTTTGGTGGCTCCTAGCAATTCTTGATATTCTTTGGTTAACAGTTTAATCACTCCAATCTCTGTCTCCATCTTTGTGTGGTCTACTTTCCTATGTGTATAGCTCTGTGTGTCCTCTCTTCTTCTTATAAGGACACTATCATTGAATTTATGGCCAACCCTAAATTTTAGTGAAGTACTACTTCACTAATTACATCTGTAAAGACCCTATTTCCAAATAAAGTTATGTTCTGAGGTTCCAGGTGAATACAAATTTTGGAAGGGACATTATTCAATCCATGACACAGCTCATGAAATCTTATGGGTATGATGTTTTTTTTTTTTTTTTTTTTCCCTATATACAGATGAAAAAAAATGTTACTGAAAAGAAAATCAGAATAAATCAGTATATTCACTCTTGACCTCCCATGTTTTTTGTATTAGCAGATCAGGTAATTAATTAAAATAAAATTCAACAGAATTACTATAGCTTTTGAAATTTATTGTACAGTCAAATGTGGAAAACTCTTCAAATTGGTCTATAAACACAGATGGGACCTCAGTCAAAAATATTTTATTTTATTTTTTTAAATATTTTATTTATTTGAGACAGAGAGAATGAGAGAGAGAGAGCACATGGGAGGGGGGGGGGGTCAGAGGGAGAAGCAGGCTCCCTGCCGAGCAGGGAGCCTGATGCGGGAATTGATCCCGGGACTCCAGGATCATGACCTGAGCCGAAAGCAGTCGCTTAACCAACTGAGCCACCCAGGTGCCCTATTTTTTTTTTTTTTAAGATTTTATTTATTTATTTGACAGAGAGATAGCACAAGTAGGCAGAGGGAGAGGGAGAAGCAGGCTCTCTGCCAAGCAGGGAGCCGGAGGTGGGGCTCGATCCCAGGACCACAGGATCATGACCTGAGCCGAAGGCAGCCACTTAACCAACTGAGCCAGCCAGGCACCCCAGTCAAAAATATTTTAAGGCTGTGCTTAGAATTTGTCTATTTTATCAGGTCAGGGTTTGATCAGGAGAATAGAAGCCACTTATTATATTCCAGATATAAAGCTTTTTTTAAAGATTTATTTATTTATTTGAGAGAGAGAGAGAGAGAGCACTAGCAGTGGGAGAGGGAGAGGGAGAAGCAGACTCCCCGCTGAGTAGGAAGCCCAGTGGGGATCCCAGGACCCTGGGATCATGACCTGAGCTGAAGGCAGACACTTAACTGACTGAGCCACCCAGGTGCTCCTAGATATAAATGTTTATACATTAATTAGTACTTATATGATCATTCCAACAGCTGAGAGAGTAGAGGCCAGGGAAGCTATCACTGTTGAAGGTCATGGGGGAATAGCCATCAACAGGCTCATGAGTTGATACTAAATATCTCATCTTGAAGCGCCCAAGTGGGTGGATCTCAATAGCTTGAGGGAAGCCTCAGTGCTTTTGTCTGTCTGCAAGTCTGGCTGTGACGACCTTCAGAAAATAACGGCTTCTCATTCATGTCCACCTTCCAAGTTCAGCATGAGCTCCTCTCATTAGTGACTTTCAAGCAAGAACCATACATGAAAGGTGACTCTAGGAAACAGAGTTTCCATCCTTCTGAGGTATGCTGGTGAAGCCAAACTGACATTAGGCAATCTGGTATTTCTGGTATCATGCAGAGTATGCCTGGGGCACAGGAGTGGTCAGGGATTTTGATGGGGAAGGCTTTTGATTATTTAGCCATTGGCTATTCTCCAATTCTCTTAAAAACTCTGAAGAAACAGTTGAGAATCTTACCTCTAGGCAGGTAAATTGCACAAACATGTGTATTTTAGATCTTTAACTTGATTATTTGTTCTTCCAAATGCTGCACTATCTGCTGAATGCTTCCAAGTGAAACATGGTTAAAAGGGAAGGAAAAAAAAAAATAATGTAGGATTCTTAAACATGCAATTATTTTCTATATTCTTGCTATTATATTTGTAGAGATATAATTAAATAATAAAAATTATAATACATTAGCTATGAGAAGTATTGTTATATATGAAATTTCAGAGGCATCTATTTGCTTAGGTAGAAATATTATCAACAATTTTAAGCTATTTATTATACACTCACTATGTACCAGTCACTGACTTAAATCTAATCGCTTATTTAATGCTCTTAGCAACTCTATTAGGTAGGTACTAAATATCAAAACCCACCCTTTAACTACAATGGTTCTGAGGATGGTAAATATAAAATGACTCTTAGAACCCAAATATTAATTGGACCTATAACTGCTATTCATTAAGTCATACAGTTTATTTTATAATGAGTTAAAGGCCTAGGTTGCCAAACATAATTTGATGAAATTCTTCTTAAAAGAGACCATGTGGTCAATTTGCCTGAAATATTTACATGAGGATTTATGGATCCAAGAGGTTGTTCATTATATATCCATCCTTTTGCAAACTAAGCAAATGAATCCTGACTTTTCTAAATTAAGAACTCTTCTACAATCCATTTTATCACTGGTGAGCAAAGAAGAAACTCAAATCATAAAAGAAATTCAGTTTCTTATTTTAAGGTCTTGACCTCTTTGGAGGATAAACAGAGCTACTTCCAGCAAAGGAAGGAAAGCGAAGAGAGCTCATAATTTAATGTCAAGTGTGTCAGTTTAACTGGAAATGTTCAAATCTTAATAGACTGTAAATCAGGAGATCCTATGACATAGTAATTGAGTTAACATTAGCCTTTCACCTTCATAAGCTTGGGGATGAATCTGACCTAGGTTAAGGGGAAGAAATTCCATTAATTTTCAGGTGTCCACTGGTCTGTGACCCAAAATTGCATTAACTCCCACTTTGGTTAGAGATGGCTTACAGTTAGATGATTCTAAACATGATGGGTCAAATTTTTAAATCACTTGTAGATGTACTGACAGTGGATTAAGAAACTGAGGAACATTAACTCAAAAGTCATCATCCACTATGTAAGCATATTTTTAAAATAAGTTAAATTTAGAAATCTAATCATCAAAAGGATTTTTCAAAATAAATTTCTAGCAAATACAATGTGTTTTTGTGACATACTGTTTTATAGTTCTAACATTTACAAATTTTAAAAACCATATAATCTTTAATTCCATGTGTTGAGGATATCAAATACATGCCCACAGCAAAGAACATGAACTGACAAGGATCAGAAAAATGAAATAGACTAAAAGTACGTGCAATGTTCAAAGTTATACATGATATAATAAATGCAAATTGACCTGGAAGGAATATCATGTTTTGCCAACAGATGACTAATAGTACTCACTGTTATAAAAACACTTTCATAAATGACTGAAATAGGTATAAGTTGGTACAACTTCTGGAAAATAGTTTATCAGTATTTACCACATAAATTAAAAATTTCATACTCTTCACCAAATTGTTTTCCTTGCAGAAAACTTTCATAAGAAAATTATTCAAAATCTTTTCATAGATCTTTATGAAATGTATATACAGCATTTTTTTAAAGATTTTTATTTACTTATTTATTTTAGAGAAAGATAAAGAGAGAGCACGAGGGTGGGGAGGGGTTAAGGGAGAGAGGTAAAGGGTATCTCAAGCAGACTCCTTGCTGAGCATGGAGCCTGACACAGGGCTCGATCTCCTAACCATGAGATCACGACCTGAATCAAAATCAAGGTCAGTTCCTTAACCAACTGAGCCACCATGTACTCCTATACAGCATGTTTGATTCAATATTATTATAATGTTAAAAAGCATATACAAATCCATTCAATAAAAAATAAAATTAAATTAGAGTATATCTATATAATGGAATATGATGCAACAAATAACAAGAAGTTGAAAATATTTCATGAAAAGGAACATATTGGTAAGATAATTGTCACTGAAAATGTAGAATAAAATTGCTTTAAAATATGATTTCAAATTTGTAAAAAAAAATTGAACCTCTTTTGAAAAATAAAAGAGTCAAACAAATTTTTAATAGTTACTACCTCTAACTTTGAGATTGTGGGAATGTTTGCATTTTCTATTTGTGACGTTTTACTTTGGAAAACCAACACAATGAGCATATTGTACTTTTATGTTAAGAAATTAAGACATGCCTATTAAAAATGTTATATTTCCTATCCTTTTGTTTTAAAATGGCCCATTAGCTGAACCAAATATGAAAAGTTCAGGTATGATATTTTAAAAAATTGCTTGTATAGCAGCAGATGAAATTTTATCAAAATTAGTCAACTTAAGGGCTATCATGTCATAAAGAGTAAACACAAAATGGCATAAATAAGATTAAATTTTTCTTTGGTTCTAAATTTATTAGTATTATTTTTAAAGATTTCATTCATTCATGAGAGAGAAAGAGTGTGAGGACAAGAACGAGAGGAGGGAGAAGAAACAGGCTCCCCACTGAGCAGGGAGCCTAATGTAGAGCTCAATCCCAGGACCCTGAAATCATGACCTGAGCCAAAGGCAAACGCTTAACTGACTGAGCCACCCAGGTGCCCCCATTCTAAGTTTATTATTATAAACAATTCAAGTTAAATGTATAAATTATTAAGTCTATAAGCTGCAAAATCTTTGGTTCATTATGCATCATTCAGTTGTGCTCCTTTCCCCATGTGAGAGCATTCTTCCCTCTCCTCTCTGAACTCAAAGGTTGTATAATGTAAGCTTAGAGGTATCTTATGCTTCCAGGTCAAGATGCTGATTACAAAACAGAATAAATCAGACTCCATGACTAACTCAACTATGCATATTTGGTGAGGCACGGGACAATTTTTTTCTCATACAGCAAAGGGTATATTGATATTATGGTTAAATAAGTGTGATCAGTCACAACTAACTGTGGCATAACCTTAATTATCATTCCCCCATTGATATATTTTATGCCTAAATGGACATGAACTACTCAAGACTCAGAATGGCATGTCAGAAGGTCAGAGGCAAACCATACACCCAAATAAAGGTCTCTATAATGATTTTTTTTTTTTTTAAGATTTTATTTATTTGCAAGAGAGAGAATGAGAGACAGCATGAGAAGGCGGAGGGTCAGAGGGAGAAGCAGACTCCCCGCTGAGCAGGGAGCCCGATGCAGGACTTGATCCCGGGACTCCAGGATCATGACCTGAGCTGAAGGCAGTCGCTCAACCAACTGAGCCACCCAGGCGCCCGATTTTTTTTTTTTTTTTAATTATACTCACTCCCTTCACCTCTATGACTCAATCATTAGAGAATGACAAAGTCTATAAGGTAAGCATGTGTCTTCTCCATGTTGAATCAATGACAACTTTAATTAGCTGTCGAAATCAGACTAGTGATAACGGTAATAAAAATACTTGGAGGGAAAGTTGGCACAGAGTGTGGATGTAAAAAAAAAGAGTGTAAACAAGAAAAACAGAAAAAGGACCTTCATTTTTCCCACTGCTTGAAATAAGATTTTGAGAATACGGATAAAAGAGAGTTTGGAAAGAGGAGTCACCACAGTAAAAGAAGTGATAGAAAAAGGTCAAAAGATACAATCTTCCAGAGAGAAAAGGAATGGATTTCTAGCATATGTATATTTTAAAAGCTCCTTTTATCTTCTCTGTACCTGAGAGAGCTTTTCAAATGTTACAAGAAGCCGCCTGGATGCACTTACCTGGTAACAGGTGGACAGAATTAGGCATCCATCTCAGAATGTCACTGCATATTATGTTTCCAATATGCTCTTCTGGTTTTAGCAAGTTGGCTGCAAGGAAGGTGCAAAACAAACACATTTTAGTCTGCCTCTGATTAAACTAATGATAAACCAATAACTGCTGTTAGGAGAAAAAAAACGCAAAACACTAAAGTTCAGGCTGTCAGGATGCATTCCATCTCCAGTTAAAGATTTTCACGCCCGATAAGATTTCATTTAAAGCAAAGATTAAGCCATATGTCGTTTTAGTCATTGATATTTTAATTTGCATATGCCGATCTCATGTATAGGAAAACTGTTCTAAATCAGTAGAGTGGGTGGTACTTAGCAATTCAGGGGAAATGTAGATTGGTAGTCAAATGATTTATACAGAACTGGTTTTACAGAAACCCAAATGTCGTTGTGATTGATTCTGCCCTTCTGTTACATAAAGGTGCCCTCTTTCTTTATACCCTCTGCCCTACCACTTCCCACCAAAGTTGATGAGATGGGAGGCTCTGTGGTGTTCCTAGAATATGTTCACTTGCCTATTTCTCTTTCCATCCATCTATTCTTCCAGCCACCCATCTAACCAATATGTATTAAGAACATATTCTGTTCCGAACATGGGCAGAGTTAGTGGTGGAGGCTGGAAAAATTAATAAAACACAATAAGTTAAAGGACTTTTTCAAACAATGAGAAAGGAGCTGTGGCAAAAGCAGATGAGCTTGTCAGCTGAGACCTGCGGTAGTGGTAGTGAATTCCCAGCTATTGACAAAATAAAGTGTCCTAGATATTTATTTTAATACAATTATACTATTTTTATCTCTTTTATGTTGCATGAACATAGGCTGGTGAAATTGTGAAACCATACAAAATTCAGGTTTCGGGGACATCTGCTTTAAATTTTAGTACCCAAACATAGAAACCATCTTCCACAAGATTAGGGAAAGGGACACCAGGTTTCTTTTAACTCTTGTGACCATAACCTATGTCAAAACCAATACCAACATTTCTGTACCAATCACAAACTTAAAATACATGTATATATGTATAAATTTATATATTCATGTATCTATCTATATTTAAAATTATTGATCAAATATTTATATGCCCACATATATATAATAAAGAATATTCCCTGAAATTTTAAAGCCTGATTTTAAAATGCCAAACTTGAAGCAAATGGGATTATTATTTAAAACTATCATTAAGTGTGGTATATATATATACAATGGAATATTATGCAGCCATCAAAAGGAATGGGATCTTGCCATTTGCAATGACGTGGATGGAACTGGAGGGTATTATGTTGAGTGAAATAAGTCAAACAGAGAAAGACATGTATCATATGATCTCACTGATATGAGGAATTCTTAATTGTAGGAAACAAACTGAGGGTTGCTGGAGTGGGGGGTGGGGTGGGAGGAATGGGGTGACTGGGTGATAGACACTGGGGAGGGTATGTGCTCTGGTAAGCGCTGTGAATTGTGCAAGACTGTTGAATCTCAGATCTGTACCTCTGAAACAAATAATGCAATATATGTTAAGAAAAAAAAAAAGAAGAAGAAGGTAGCGGGAGGGGAAGAATGAAGCGGGGGAAATCGGAGGGGTAGACGAACCATGAGAGACGATGGACTCTGAAAAACGAACAGGGTTCTAGAGGGGAGGGGGGTGGGAGGATGGGTTAGCCTGGTGGTGGGTATTGAGGAGGGCACATTCTGCATGGAGCACTGGGTGTTATGCACAAACAATGAATCATGGAACACTTCATCTAAAACTAATGATGTAATGTATGGGGATTAACATAAGAATAAAAAAAAAGGTAGAAAAAAAAAACTATCATTAAGTAAGTAAATTGTTTTTTTTTTCCTCTCCATGTTCATTTATGTAATTAATAATAATGGGCTCACTCACTCACGCAGTTGTGTGTTGCTTTATTAATAGAAAACACATGCTGTTTTATGTAATAAAATTGTGTAAACATTTCTCGTAAAACCTATGCTCTCACAATTTCCTTTATCTTTATATCCAACTGACAAATCAGGACAAAGATGAAAACCTGTTAACACTTATCATAGACCCTAAAAAATGTGATTTTTCCCCCTCATGAAAATATGACAAAAGAAATATTTTTCTCATTTGCTGAATGAGAAGTAAACTAATCTCTTTCTGTTTCAACACCTGTGTTTTCCTGTATTGATGCAGTCTGTTGTCCTTGGTGCTAAGCAAACTTTAATTTGGTATGACCTCCAGCAGGTCTGCTTTTAAATCTGCAAAAATGCCAGTGATAAAATGACTTGCTCAAAGACCTCTGCTTGGGGGGAAAGTAGCCACCTTACATTCAGGATACATGGAACAAACTGATACCAAAGAATGGCTTACTGTATTTCAAAGACCACATAGGCACTGCAGCATTGGTAGTATCTTGTTCCAAACTGAGTCCAGTGACATGTTACAAGCATTCTTACAGTTTATATATTTGCCAACTTCACAGATATTTTTCATAGTTTGTTTCATCCTTCAAGAAGTTGGATCTCATTGTGCGGCTAATTACCTTCACATTTTATAGTCAAGGAAAATGTCCCTTTTCCAAAAAAATTAATACAACTTGTTGAAAGATGTGAAAAGGGATACTCCCCCCAAACAGTAGGCAATCAGTGAAGCAAATTTAGAAATAGTAAAGAGGAGTATATATTGATTTTTATTTTTAAGATTTATACTCTGAACTCTACTATTGGCCCATGACCTCTCATCTCAATTACATTTGGTAGCTCTACCACTCTTGCCATGCAAGGACTGCTTTTCCCATCCTTTCCCTCCATGTCCAGTTTCCTCTATCTCCTGATATTACTCCCTATTAATTCCTCCACCATCTCTATTCTTCCCACCATCCTTTTTCCATTCTTCTTCATGCCTCACTGATGGCAGATCTAGCCCATGCCTACCTCTCTGAATCTTTTTTTTTTTTTCACAATTTTCTGCTTTTTACCTTTTATATGATAGCAACATTGGATTCAGTTCAGTTCCCTGAATAGCCATTTGGTATAGTTATTCACCCTTAATGGCCAAGGTGATTAAGGTGATTCTCTCTCTTCTTAAAAAAATATTTTATTTATTTATTTGAGAGAGAGAGAGAGAGCATGGGAGAGCCTGAGCTAGGGGGAGGGTCAGAAGGAGAGAGAGAAGCAGACTCCCCACTGAGCAGGAGCTGGACATGGGGCTTGATCCCAGGACTAGAAATCATGACCTGAGCTCATGACCTGAGCAGAAAGCAGATGCTTAACCAATTGAGCCACCCAGACGCCCCCCAAGTAAGGTGATTTTGAAGAGACCCACACCAACTTACAGTATAATTAAATTGTCAAAAGTTAAAGACAAAAGAACTTTAACAGTAGCAGGAGAAAAACAACTTGCAATATTCAAGAAAACTCCTATGAGGGTGCCTGGGTGACTCAGTTGGTTGAGCAACTGCCTTGGGCTCAGGTCATGATCCTGGAGTCCCAGGATCAAGTCCCGCATCGGGCTACCTGCTCAGCGGGGAGTCTGCTTCTCCCTCTCCCGCTCCCCCCTCTTGTGCTCTCTCTCTCTCTCTCTCTCTCAAATAAATAAATAAAATCTTAAAAAAAAAAAAAAAAAAGAAAGAAAACTTCTATGATTATTGGTGGATTTTTCAGGAGAAATTTTCCAGGCCAAAAGGGAATGAGTTCATATATTTGACATGCTAAAAGAAAACAAACAAACGACAAAAAAATTGCCAAGTAAGATACCATATCTGGCAAAGCTTACCTTTACTATTGAAGGAGAGATAAAGAGTTACCCAGGAAAACAAAGGTTGAGGGAATTCATTACCATAAGACTGGCCTTACAAGGAATGTTGAAGGGAGTTCTTCAACCTGAAATAAAAGGACAGTAATTAGTAACAGGAAAACATATAAAAGTATGAAAATCACTGGTAAATAATAAATAAATAATCATTTCAGAATACTCTAATATTGGAATAATGGTGGGCAAATCACTTATAATTCTGGAATAAAGGTTAAAAGACAAAAATATTGAAATAACTGTAATGATAATAATTTGTTAAGAGATACACAGTATAAAAAGATGAAAATTATAATATGAAACACATAACATGTATGAAGGGATTGTAAAAATTTAGAGTTTTAGTATATATTCAAAGTTAAGTTGTTTTAAGCTTAAAATAGACTGTAATATATATATTTTATGTAAGCCTCACAGTTAACCATGAAACAAGACCATATAGTCAACTCACAAAAAATAAAGAGAAAGGAATCAAAGCATCTCACCATAGAAAATCATCAAGTCACAAAAGGAAAGAGCAAGAAAGAACAGAAGAGAAAAAGGAATGACAAATAGCCAAAAAAAAAAGAACAAATGCCAATAATAAACCTGTATCTATCAATAATTACTTTAAATATAAATGTATTAAATTCTCCAATCAAAAACACAGAGTGGCTCAATGAGGAAACAAAACAAAACAAAACCCTGATTATACGCTGCATATAAGAGACTCACGCCAATGCAAGGACACATGTAAACTGAAAGTAAAGGGATGAACAGATATTCTACCCAAATGGAAATAAAACAAACAAACAAAAAACAACAACAACAAAATTCAGGGATTGCTTTCTTATTTTGAGGACTATATATATATATATATATATATATATATATATATATATACACACATATGGAACAAATATTATCAGGTCAAAAGGGAAAAATAGACACCAATGTAATAATAGTAGGGGGCTTTAATACCCAACTTCCATCAATGGATAGATCATCCAAATAGAAAACTAGTGAGGAAACAATGGACTCAAACTGCAAATTAAACCGATGAGCCTAGAAGACATATACAGAACAGAGAAGCAGCAGAATATGTATTCTTCTCATAAACACATGGAACATTCTCCAGGATGGATCACATGTTAGGCCACAAAACAATATTAATACATTTAGAAGCCTGGAATCATATCAAGTATCTTTTCTGACAATAGCATGAAACTAGAAACCAATTGCAAGAGGAAAACTGGAAAATTCACAAATATGTGGAGATTAAACAACATGCCCCTGAATGCCCCAACAGGGTAAATAAGAGACCTAAATGAAAAGCAAATAGTATCTTAAGACAAAAAAAAAAAAAAAAGAAAAAATTTAACATAACATACCAAAACTTATGGGATATAGAAAAGCATTTCTGAAAAGAGAGTTTATAGTGATGAATGCCTAAATTAAAAGGCAAGAAACATCTCAAATAAACAACCTAACTTTATACCTCAAAGAACTAGAAAAAGAAGAATAAACAGGCCAGATTTAGTAGAAGAAAGGAAATAACACATATCAGAATGGAAATGTGGAATGAAATTTAAAAATGGAATTGTAATAAAGACTAGAAAGACAATAGAAAAGATCAATCAAATGAAGAGTTTTTTTAAAAAAAGATAAAATTGCCAAATCTTACACTAAAGTAACTGAGAAAAAAGCAAAAAGACTCAAATAAATAAAAACAGAAATAAGAGGTGATATTAACAACTGGTAACATAGAAATACTAGGAGGGACACCTGGGTGGCTCAGTCGGTTAAGCGTCTGCCTTCAGCTCAGGTCATGATCCCGGGGTCCTAGGATTGAGTCCCGCATCGGGCTCCCTGCTCCGCGGGGAGCCTGCTTCTCCCTCTGCCTCTGCCTCTCTCTCTCTCTCTCTCTCTCATGATTAAATAAATAAAATCTTTAAAAAAAAAAAAAAAAAAGAAAGAAATACTAGGAATCGGGCGCCTGGGTGGCTCAGTTGGTTAAGCGCCTGCCTTCGGCTCAGGTCATGATCCTGGAGTCCCTGGATCGAGTCCTGCATCAGGCTCCCTGCTCGGCAGGGAGTCTGCTTCTCCCTCTAACCCTCCCCCCTCTCATGTGCTCTCTCTCATTCTCTCTCTCTCAAATAAATAAATAAAATCTTTAAAAAAAAAAGAAATACTAGGAATCAAAGAAGCTACTATAAACAATTATATGCCAACAGATTAAATAACCTAGAAGCAATGGATAAATTCCAAGAAACATACCAACCTACCAAGACTGAATCACAAAGTAATAGAAAAATTTGAACAGACCAATTGCTAAGTGTGGAGACTAAATTAGCATTCAAAAACCTCTCAATAAGGAACAGTCCAAGACCAGTTGACTTCATGGGTAAATTCTACTCAACATTTAAAGAAGGATTAATATCAATACTTCTCAAACTCTTCCAAAAAAAAGGAAGAGAAGGGAACACTCCCAAACTCATTTTATGAGGCTAACATTATCCTGATACCAAAACCAGATACTATAAGATATTACAAGATAAAAAGTTATAGGCTAATATCACTGATGAATATAGACACAAAAATACTCAATGCAAAATATTAGCAAACCAAATTTAACAATACATTAAAAGGATCATACATCATGATCAACTGGAACTTATTTCAGAGATGCAAGGAGGATTCAACATACACAAATTGGTCAATACAATATATACTACGTTAATAATATAAATAATAAAAATCAGATGATCATCTCAATAGATGCAGAAAAAAATGACAAAATTTAACAGTCTTTCATGGATAAATTCTCAGTGAAATGGATATAGAAGGAATTTACTTTGACATTCTAATGGCCATATATGGCAAGATGATAACTATCATCACACTTAAGGTGAAAAGCTAAAATCTTTCCTTCTAAGATCAGGAACAAGACCAAGATGCCCAATTTCACCACTTTTATGCGACATCATACTGGAAGTACTAGCTATAGAAGTTAGGCAAGAAAAAGAAATAAAAGACATTCAAATTTGTAAGGAAGAAGTAAAATTGTCTCTGTTTGCAGATGACATGATATTATATAGAGGATCCTAAAGACTCCACCTAAAAACTTAGAACAGATAGACATATTCAATAAAGTTGCAGGATACAAAATCAATACACAAAAATCAGTTATATTTCTATACATAATAATGAACTATTGTGGAGTCTGATGCAGGGCCCTATGCGAGGCTCAATCTCACAACCCTGAGATCATGACCTGAACTAAAATCAAGTGTTGGATGCTTAATCAACCAAGCCACCCAGGCATCCCCACAAAAATCATTATTTCAAAGAGATATCTTACTCATACATTTATATATACACATATATGAATATGTACATGAATATATACATATTCATACAATGAAACATTATGCAGCCTCTTAAAAGAAGGAAATCCTGCCACCTTTTTACAACATGGATGAAACCAAAGGACATTATGCTAAATGAAATAAGCCAGACAAAGACAAATAATGCATGGTATTACTTTTTTTTTTTTCCTTTAAGTCAAACTCATAAAAACAGAGAGTAGAATAATGTTTGACAGGGACCAGGGGTGGGGGTGTGAGGAAAATAGGGAGAGGTTGGTAAAAGGGTACAAACTTTCAGTTATAATATGAATAAGGTCTGAGAATTAAATGCATAACATAGTGACTATAGTTGATAATACTGCATTATAATTGAAATTTGCTAAGAAAGTAGAACTTAAATGATCCTACAAAAAGAAATTAAAAAAAAATAGATAAGTGTATGAGGTGATGAATGTGTTAGGTAACTTAGTGATGGGAATCCTTTTACAATGTATAAATATATCAAATCATCATGCAGTATGCTTACCATATATTACAATTTTATTTGTCAATTATTCCTTAATAAAGCTAAAAAAATCATCTAGAGCCAATTTTGAAAATGAACTGTGGCTTTGCTGCTTTTTTGCATCTCTAGGAAAAAATGCATGTGAAAAAATTGAAATGATCTTTTAAACAAAGTGTGAAGACTACTGGCATTTTTCTCTTCCTGTGTCTATACTGGGATGCTGAGATTTGACAGACCTAATTTTACTGTATAATCTTCTATACATAAAGTTTGGCAAATCTAACTTTAGTTTTTGCTTCATCCTGCACAAACAAGGGAAAATGGCATATGGCATTAATACTGATTTCATGAAAAACTTGAAAGAATTTTATAGGTTTATTTTAGTACCAGTTGATGAGTTAAAAAATACAGGCCCTTCATCTGCCATTAACATGACTCTGAAATTAGTTCGATCACCTAATAATTCCAAATAACACTTCCCTCCCTTCTCAAAACACAACCTGGGAGGAAAAGAGAATTTGAAAGAGCCTCAATGTTTGGTGTCTTTTAGAAGATGCCCCAAAATGTGAGTGGATGCCTCAGTTTGTCCAAATTATTTTTCCACCAAAATGCAACATAATCATTAATGCATGAAAGGGTGTCTTTTTGCCCACAGTTCCCACACATGCTGTGCCTTAAGGAGGAAGATGAAAAGGATGAGGGAGAGAAGCCTTGGATCTGTTAGTTTCCTCACTTCCAAAAGCCTCAAATCAAGAAAATGACATGTAACTTCTTTTACAGTGAGATCAAAAGAAACCTACAGACAGCTGTGTTTTTGTGCACATGTATTTTTTTAAGCAAGTTTATAGTGCGAATTTTAGGTTTCAAAGACCAGATGTTGGTGATAATAGAAGCTCCCACATATACTTGAGAGGAAGAATGAAGAAGGAGAAAGGAGATGCTTTACCAACTGAAAGCACATTTATTTATTTTTTTAAATCACAAACTGTAACTGTAAAACATCACACAACAAATAATCATTTAAAAACATGAAAATCCACCAAGCCCTTGTTCCTAAAGACGCATAGTCGGAGTCACACATAAAAAGGATAAAGAGGAGGGGTGCCTAGGTGGCTCAGTCAGTTAAGTTAGGACTCTTGATTCCCGCTGAGGTCGTGATCTCAGGGTCCAGAGATCCAGCCCATCAGGCTCTGCACTCAGCGCTGAGTCTGCTTGTCCCTTTCCCTCCCTCCTGCTTGTGTGCTCTATCCCTCTAAAATAAATAAATAAATAATAATAAATAAATAAATAAATAAATAAATAAATAAATAAATAAGATCTTTAAAAAAAAAAGGAAAAGAGGATGTTAGCCATAATTTAAGCAGGTAGGCAGAATTGTCAGTAAACTTGGCTTTGGACTTCTGCATAAAATACGACACACTTAGGTTTTATTTATTTATGTGTTCAGTTGTGTGCTTTTTTTTTTTAACCAAGAAAGGGGAAAAAAGGATCTGTACAGATGAGTTCTTTCCAAATTTAGGGAGTGGCATGAGAAAAGCTAGGAAGAAGAGAAAAAAAAAATAAAAACACATATTTAAAGTAGTAGGGTTGCAAAGAGACAAGACAGGCGGAGAATAAAATGGAAGCAGAGTTTGGAAGGTGGGGGGGGAGTCAAACCTTGTATAGGATCAAGGGTGAGAATAGCTTTGATGTATAACCATGGGCAGTTTTAAAATTGAAACAAAGGAATATCTGTTTTCTAAAACCCTAACATTGGTTTTATTCCCTCTCTTAAAGATGTTGAACGTATCTTGACTTAGTTTGATTAGCAGCATAACTCAAAGATGGAGAAACGGTGTTGTAAAAAGCATTCCCACAAGATACTGTGATTTTGACTAGAATCAGATGCTTAGATCTTCACTTTGCCTTTCACAATTCTATTCTGTGTGTACATATAAAAACATCTATGAAAATACACCTCTGGCAGACTCAAAAATTGTATTTTAAATCTATTTCAGAAATATTATAATATTTTCATAGAAGGCCTGAACTGATAACTATTCAATACAAATGATGTCACTGTTTCACTTAGGAACTAGAGGAAAATGTTTACTCTTGCAAGGTTGTTGCAGAGTAAATTAAAAACAAAACAAAACAAAACCTATGAATATGCCTTGGAATCAGAAACCATTGCCCATAATTATAAAGGGCACATTATATTTAACAAAGGAGAAAGGTCACTGATATTTGACAATATCTTCTATGATATTTAACACCAAGAACTATATTAAGTAATAATAAATAGATAGACAGGAGGGGCACCTCGGTGGCTCAGTTGGTTAAACAACCAACTCTTGGTTTCGGCTCTTGGGGTTGTGAGATCAAGCCCTGCACTGGGTTCTGCACTCAGCGTGGAGTCTGAGATTCTTTCCACCTCCTTCCCCCTCTGTTTTTCCCCCTGTTAGTGCACTCTCTCTCTCTCAAATAAATAAATAAATAAATAAATAAATAAATAAATAAAATTTTTAAAAAAATAGAAGACAGGTGGACAAATGGACTGTCACATAGACAGATGATAGATGGATACAGATATTAATATAGATACATGCCATTTTATTCCCATATGTTAGGTAGTAATTTATTGGGGAGACTGGAATTTAGGGAAACTCAAGACTTAACTTACCCAATGTCACACAGCTATGAAATAACATAAACTACTTATTGCTAAACTCCACTGTCTTTTCTTAATATCATATGAATCAGAAAGTAGGTTCAAAGAGCACACATTTATTATTTCGTATGATTCTTTGTCTCAGCCAGGTGGCTCTCCGGGACTGGATTGACTCAACTGGCACATAGCTAGGGCTCAGCTGGCAAACTGGGCATCCTGGGGGAGCCAGGATAGCCAGACGCTCCCTGCATGTGGTTTCGGGCCAACCTGAACTTATTCACATAATGGCAGGAGAGCTCCACAGAGCAGCACGAGAGGCAAATCTCAGTACCCAAACCCTTTTCAAGGCTCTGCTTCTGTCACGTTTGCTAGTGTCTCAATAACCAAATAAGTATGAGGGTCAAGCCCAGATTCAAAGGCAGAGAAATAGACTAGCTTTTGATGGAGAAGTGGCAAATGGATGGAAGATGTCATGGTCATTTTTGAAATCTACCAGACATCGACAAGAACATGTAACTACACTTACTTTTTGGATGAATATATAGGTGTTGTTGTACATTTATGTTTATGTATTGTATATTTCCATGTGTGTTTTGCTTATGGGGCTTATTAGACAAGGAAAGGAGACAAGGGAAAGTTCCTAGTATCTTGCACTGACTTATATAAAAGAACAAAAACCATTAAGGAAGCTCATACCAGAGTCTCACGCCTGGTACTTGAAATGTCCCAGTTGTGTATGTGCACTTGTTTTTGCCTTTTCTTGTTTTTACTCCACAGAGAACTGGCCCACACACTTTTTTATTTTGAATTATTGCTAACATTTTAAAAATATGGAAAGTACATGTAAAAATCTGGGTTTCTGGCCTTATTTGAAATATCGACAGATCTGGCAACATTGGGCTCATATGGCCACATGACAACAATTCACTGAAGATGAGGGTTCTCTAAATGAGGTGAGAGATCCACTTTACCAACCTTTGAAAGCATTTCCTTTTATTACCCCTCTCACATGGAAGCTGAAGATTTTATTCTATTTTTATTTTATTTTTTTAAGATTTTATTTATTTATTTGACAGAGAGAGAGAGAGAGAGCACAAGCAGAGTGAGTGGGAGAGGGAGAAGCAGGCTCCCCACTGAACAAGGAGCCCGGATGCAGGGCTCAATGCAGGGCTTGATGTAGGGCTTTATGCGGGGCTCGAACCCAGGACCCTGGGATCATTACCTGAGCAGAAAGCAGATGCTTAACCAACTGAGCCACCCAGGTGCCCCGAGACTAAAGATTTTAGAAAGAGGGCACAAAAATGGATGACTAGAGATTGTTTTAAAATGTATTTCTAGCCTCAGTAATTCTTGCTGTAATTATCATCAAGACCAAAAGCCCCTTACCCCTGACTTAAGAAATAATACTACATGGTTTGTAATTAACATCTCTTGAATTTGGCATCATCAATTAATTAAAGGTAAGGTTTTGTTCTCTTGGGAATTTATTAAATTGCATAAAATAACTCTTCTGTGTGTCTTCCAGTGGAGGCGGGGGACGACCAAGATCACTTCACAGAGAGCTTCAGAAAAGTTGTCTCTGTCAAATCTGAGCAAATCAATTATCACCAACCTATTTCCCCACCAGTTAAATAGGAATAATAAAAGAGACTTCATAACCTTCCAGGGATGCCTTTGGTCTTAAAAAAAAAAAAAAAAAAAAAAAAAGGACAGATGGAATGCACATATTTTTGGGGGGGAGGAAAGAGGGGAACTGAGAATTTTAAAAGTGTGCCTCAGATTCTGTTAGGTTTAGTCATGCTATTTGAATTTAATGGCAGAATCAACGCTAAGAATCTTTACCAGCTTCTTGGCTTGTCAAACCTGTACTAAGCAAAATACCCAGGCTTATCTGATTGCACCTAGACTCAGGTGCACAGGTACTAAATTGCCAGACAAAATCAGAGATTTTTTTTTTTGTTTTTTAGGCATGATGCCATATACTTGACCAGACAATTTCCCACCCACATCCCTCATTTGTTTTGTTTTGTTTTAGCTCTACTGTTTACTTTCTCAGCATTACAGAAAGATGACAACATTCTAAGCCTGAGGTATGTGGGCTCATTCTTAAGTCTATCTCACTGGGGAAATGCACCCATATGATATAGGGTATTTTTGAACAATGTATTCCTTTCATCTGAAATAAATCTTTTATTTTCTTTTTTTAATAAGACTATGAATCAAACTTGGGGAAGCAAATATTTGCTTTCTAGAGCTAACTTTTTATCTGGTTTTTGTTTCTTGAGGCTGTGGTCGATTAAAGATGACTTCCAATTCTTTGCTACTTATTCTTTTGAAAGACTGAGACTTCCTCTTGAATTTGGGCTGCTATGATGATTGGTTTGGACTAACAGAATGGGGTGTTGACTCTACAGAATTGAAGCCAGGTCACCCTTGAGGCCAAGACTTCAGTGATCTGAAGTGTCTACTCTCACCCCTCCTGGAATGTTCCTTCTTGAAACCCAGCCACTATGCTTTGAAGAAGTCCAAGTAGCCCATAGTGAGAGCCATGTGAAAGATAACAGAGGCTCAGTCTGAAGTCCCAGGCTGTAGCCAGCACCAACTGCTCAGTGTATGAATAAGGCCACTTGGGACCCTCCCGGAGTCCTTATGCCCCAGCTGATACCCACATGAAGCAGTCCACTGAGTTGGGACTCTGCCCACATTCCTGACCTGCAGCATCATGAGCAAATGCAATAATTGTTGTTTTAGGCCACTAAGTTCAGTAGTAGTTTGTTACACAGCAATAGAAAACTGCAATACTCCTCAAAAAGTTTTGTGTGTGTGTGTGTAGCGGGGGGGGGGGGGGGGGCTGGTGAGAAATTGTTTATAAGAAGCTGATTCTCATTTCCATAAATGTGATGGTGGTTAAGCTTTATGTCTCCTCCTATAGGAAGACAACCAAGTGGATAATCTTCCCATATTCTGTATTGAATTTAAGAATCTGACAGAGTGGATCCAAGGAATTCCCTACTTATGAAGGATAGTTGCTTTTATTTACTCAGTCTTTGAAAAGGCATTCTTTTGTTCTCATGCAAACTAGTATGTTTTGAGGAGAGGATGTGTGGGGGAGGAGAAGAGGTCAGCTCACTCATTTCCAAAGAGTAGCTCAGTTTCAATGGTCCTCTGGAGATCAATCTGTAGGGACAGGACTGGGACAAGCAAATCAGAAATGAGCAGTCCTATTTTCCTGTATCTTCTTTTGGCAGCAATTAGTGAAACAAAGAGCCTTATTAGTATCTCCTGTCTGAAATGTGTAAACTTACTAAAAGAAATCCGAAGCCCAACAAAGGTGTGCAACAGTTCTGTGAACTCACACATTTCTTTGCTCACAGCCAGTAAATGAATCTCATAATTATCTTTCCTTTTATATGAACATTTCAATTGAGAATAAAACACACAGGGGTGCAGGCAGAAATTCAGGATGTAACTTTTTTCCCCCCAAAACATAGTATTTCCAGCCTACGTTGTGGCATCTGTGTTCACCAACTCAAAGCATAACTTGGCAGTGAACACAAATACATTCACATAAGCAGATGAAGCCACAAGCAGGAACAGGCTGATTCAAAAGCAGGGTTTTCAGTTAATGGGTGTATTTGGTGTAATGTTGACATCTACATTGTACTGGAAACTGGTTTCGAAATTACTTCATTTCCCTACTGCTGTAAACTCTCTGACTCGGCAAACCCTCAGAGTGACAATACTTCTAAAGTAGGTTTCAGATTTTAACCAGGCTTTGTCAATAATGGAAAGTAGAATTGTTTTATTTATTTTTTATTTTTATTTTTTTAAGATTTTATTTTATTTATTTGACAGAGAGAGGCACAGCGAGAGAGGGAACACAAGCAGGGGGAGTGGGAGAGCGAGAAGCAGGCTTCCCGCCAAGCAGGGAGCCTGATGCGGGGCTGGATCCCAGGACCCTGGGATCATGACCTGAGCCGAAGGCAGATGCTTAACGACTGAGCTACCCAGGCACTCCGGAAAGTAGAATTGTTTTATAAACCAGAAGGCTGAGGCACAGATGGACGTTTGACAAAAAGAGTCGGTGGCCACAACCAGGGCAAAGGAAGAATGCTTCTAAGAATTTAGATTCTTCTATTTTATCTATTAGAGCTCAAAAGTTACTTCCCAATAGATCATTTCTGACTAAAAATCATGCACTTGTTGGTTGATGACTCTGAATAACTTTCTTTTTTTTTTTTTTAAAGATTTTATTTATTTATTTGAGACAGAGAGAGTGAGAGAGAGAGAGCACATGAGAGGGGGGAGGGTCAGAGGGAGAAGCAGACTCCCTGCCGAGCAGGGAGCCTGATGCGGGACTCGATCCAGGGACTCCAGGATCATGACCTGAGCTGAAAGCAGTTGCTTAACTAACTGAGCCACCCAGGCGCCCAGACTCTAAATAACTTTCTTATTATCTCTTTCTTTTACCGAGTAATAAGCCATGTTACCCTCTCCACCCTGGGGATTAAAATTCTTAACTTTCATCATCGACAAAACTGGAGTTAGAAATCAAGGGTATAATTAGTCTTGAATAATGCTTTAATTATAAAGTAAAATATGACACCCAACAAAAGAAAGAAAAGCTCAGCCTGATTTTTACTTTCTTATGTTTTTAAATTGTTTTTAATGAATTAAATAAAAACCTTATTCAAATCCACATGGCATTTAATTGTGTATTAGGAACGCTTTAGCTTAAGAATTTATAATACCACATAACTTTTCTGGGTGTTTACTATGCACCAATTGTTTTATGTGCTTCCCCCCCCTCGTTAATTATTAATAAGAATGCTCTCAGAAATTATTTTTGTCTTTTCTTGTAGTTGAGGAAACTGAAGCTTCAGAAGTTCAAGTAGCTTGGCTAAGTTACTCTCAGTAAATGACAGAGTTGGAATTTGAACCCAGATCTCACTGACTCCAGGATTATTATCCTAAGCCTCATACTCACTGCCTCCCCATTGCTGGTAGGGACGCTGAGTAAAACACCAGGCTTCTCCAAGTTCAGTCGGTAAGTGAGAATACCATTATTTTCCACCTGAGGTATGTTAAAAAAAGGATCACTGATTGCTTAGGAACACTTGAAGATAACTGGTTATGAATGATTCTAGATAGGAATCCTACATTCATTAAGAGTGGGATACTGAGTAGTTTGTAGACATGAGACCTTGGAAGTGCAATTTTGGTAACTATTTCAGCAAGAGAGTGACTACATGTGAACACAGATGTATTTTCTGTGTCATTTAATGAGTTCACATGGAAATGCCATGTCCTAGGAGGGTTGAGGCCTGCTGCTGAAATTCCCACAGACACTGATTCCAGGCCCCATCACGCTGTTCCAGACAGCATTCCAACAAGCTGCCATGCAGCTCCATGGTGGTGCTGACCTCCTCTTCGCCTAGGGCAAAGAACCATGTCCGTGCTTGGCATCATCATTATTTTAGACTTGGATATTTTCAGAACGATGGGATTAATCTGGGGAAAATTCAACTGGGCATGCCAGGAATCCTGGCAACGTTAGACACTTGAAACAAATAGAACAACTTTGTGAAATCTGACCAGTCTGGTGCGTGTGTGTGCATGTCAAGTGGAATACTTGTCCTTATTCGCCCCTTTCATTGTGTCTCATCAGGAACATGATCTGTTTGTTCGTCACCCTCTTCTTATTGTCATTGTCACTGCCTAGAAGTAGAGCATCCAGCTGGCAATTTTGAACACTTCTGTTTATAGCCAAATTTATTGCTCTTTGATGAGAGACAAAAAGAAAAAAAAGACTGGCATGTGGGAGACCAGTAACTGAAAAGAAAGGACATCCATTTTGGTGAGAGAATATGGCCCAGTTCTTAATGAGTACTCATGGTAACAAGGTCTCAGATACTTAGTTACAAGTATATAACATATGTATTCCCCTACATTGCACATTAACACGATTTTAATGTATTCTCATTCCTCATGTTTAATCTCAAGATTAAGAGGCTATCACTTTCTTCTCTGTTATTTGGATATCATCCAAACACTTAACTGCTCTCTAGTCCACTCCCATCCTTACCCCAAACATCCAATGAATTTATGCCAATGAGCATCAGCCCTTGGTTAGATGGCCTTGTTTGGAGCAGTCTGCAACTGTAGGACTTGCGATGCACACCCCTTAATGCTGCATTTGCCTTTGCTTTAGACAAAATTTGGTTTTGGAATCCTCTAGGTATTCAGTGTTTAGGGTACTGCTTTGAGTGCTCAAGATCCAAAACATCAGCAATATGAGTGGTACTTTCTTACTGATTAGTAGGATAACATGACAGGTGATGGAAAATAAATAAACTCTTAGATGTATCTGATGATATTTTATTCATCAGTAATTCATGAAGTGAAGGAAAAAAAAAATAGTAGAACTTGGAACAATGGCTGACACACAATAGGAATTCCAAAAGTATATGTAGACAATAGATGGATTTATAAATAAACAAATAGAACACTGTCCTCATTCTTCTCTGATACAGGAAAGGGATAAAAGAAAAAAATAGGAGTGGGTACTTCTGCAAACTGCATTTCTGGAAGAACAGAGAGCCAGCTTGCCAGAGTTGAAAGTGTTTGAGGAGATGACTCAAAACAGGCATTCCTTAGGCCTCTGTGATTGACCAATCTGACTCCATAGTATTCCAGAGAGTGTAGACTATCTCTAATCATGATACATTAGTGATAACTGTGCTAGGTGTCTGAAATGATTAGCAAAACTTTTCTGTTCAAATGAGTTTTACCAACATATAAAGATAGTAGAGAAGTCAGGTAGCCCAGTGTTTTAACACTTACAAAGCCGGGCACAATGCCATGGATGATCAAACATTTATTTCTATAGCATTTTGCTAATTTCAGTGAGCTCACATATAGTTTTGACTCTCAAGTAACACAGGGAATTAAGCTGAACAAATATGTATGTCCTGTGGTATGAGTGAAGAAACTGGGGGTCAAAAACTTTGGACATAATAGGTTGTGTTTGGTTGCAGCAACGGGGAAAATATGAGTGGTACTTTCTTACTGATTAGTAGGATAACATGACAGGTGATGGAAAATAAATAAACTCTTAGATGTATCTGATGATATTTTAAACTGAAGAGATTTTTGCAATTTAGATGTTGACAGCCACAACAAGAAAATAAAATAAATATGACAAGTTGAATCATACTTCAAAGTGTTCCTTCCAGAGAGTTAATTGAGAATGAAACAAAATACAAATGTTTGTCTTACTTAAAATATACGTTTTTATTCGTATATTTTACCGTGGGACCCCTTAGCCTCCATAACCATGTGAACCAATTCCTATAATACATTTCCTCTTATATATATCTAGGTATGTCCTATGGTTCTGTTTCACTGGAGAATCCTGACTAATACAAATGCCAAGCAGTTGCAAATATTAACTCACTAAATTTTATAACAAACTAATCATGGTCTAATTATTATATGTTTTATACAATTCCTCTGCTCAAAACCTCTAACAGTTTCCCAACTCAATTGGAGTAAAAGTGAATGTTTTACAAATTGGTGCTTCTTAACCTCTGACCTCATTTTCTGTTATTCCCTATTTTTATGTGTGTTGTGATGGTTAACTTTGTGTCAATTTGACTGGGTTAAGGGATGCTCAGATATCCGGTAAAACATATTTTTGGGTATCTCTGTGAAGATATTTCTAGAAGAGGTCAGCATGTGATTCAGTAGACTAAGTAGAGCAGATCCACCCCCACTACTGTGGATAAGCATCTTCTGTTGAGGGCACAACAAAAACAAAAGAAATGGTGAATGTTTTCCTCTTTTCTTGATCTGGAACGTCCATTTCTTCCTGTCCTTGGACATCAGAGTTACTGACTGGAACTTTAGACTCTGGGACTTACACCAAGTGGCTCCCTGGCTCCCAGGTCTTCAGACTCAGACTGAATCATACTGCAGGCTTTCCTGTTTCCCCATCTTGCAGACAGCAGACCATGGGACTCCTTAGCCTCCATAACCATGTGAACCAATCCTATAATACATTTCCTCTTATATATATCTAGGTATGTCCTATGATTCTGTTTCACTGGAGAATCCTGACTAATACAAATGCCAAGCAGCTGCAAATATTAACTCACTAAATTTTATAACAAACTAATCATGGTCTAATTATTATTCTCATTTTACAGATAAAGAAACTGAGGCACAGAGCAATTAAGAAGTTTGCCTGAGGTCACCCAGCACATGATAAATTGACATAGGCAAAGGCGCTCTGTCCCCAGAATATATTCTCTCTGGACCCAGCAACACTGTCTCCACAGCAGTCAGCCTCTCCAGCTACAATGGCCTTCTTGCTACTGTTTAGACATACCAGACAGCTACCATCTCAACTACCATTCCTTCTGTCTGGCAAGTGCTTGCCTCTACATATCTTGTAGGAACACTTCTCCTTCATGCCTTTGTGTCAATGATGTCTTCCTTTGTTATTCTATTCGAAATGAAAATCTCTAAGTCCCTCTCCCCCTAGTAGGAGCAGACAGGATCAGTTCACGGCTGTATCACCAGTACCTAGGACAATTGCCAGGTACATAGTAGACAGTCAGATATTGGTTGAATGAATTAATAAACTTGAAGATGCTGTAAAGTCTCTCTCCAGAAGTTCTGATTCAGTATGTCAGAGGCTGGCCATGTATATCTGGGTTGAAAAACTCAACTAAACTAAACATCAACCCAGGTGATTCTGAAACAAGTGATCCACAGTGTCATAAAACTTTAGATTATGGGCAAATAAATAAATTAATTAAATAAATTAAAAACATAAAAAAAATTAAAAAGTAATCTTTTCAAAAACAAAAAAGTGTCAACTTCACTTATGTACCTGTCCCTACATTTGGGTTTTCTTACATAGTATATAAGAAATTAGGAAGAATAAATTATTAGGGCCTAATATAAAGAATTTTGGTTAGTATACCAAAATTAGTATTGGTTATAGAGTTAGAGCACTTGATTTGGCATTTACTAGAGAGAGTATCCCAATGCACTAGTTGTATCGAGTAAGATCTAGTTACATCTCAAAATACCCATGAATACCAATGGAAATAAGCAAAATTTCCTAGAACTAACTAGTTGTGTGGATTCAAAGTTAATTCCATCTAGTGATTGTCTGATAAGAACCTTTTTCCCTATAACTGAGGGCAACTGATGAATTTGCAGTCTAAATTGCAAGTAGGAAGTCCATATTGTATGAAATTGTTAGCAATGATATGAACTTGCATTCAGATTTTCTCAAAAACCATGAGAACTTGTAATAATCAAAAGAATACCCTAACAAGGATCAAGAAAAAATCCAGGGGTAGGGGTGCTGGGGATGAAAAAGAGATTTGAGTGGACTAGAGAATAAGCAGACTAAAAAAAAAGAAAATTTCTAAAGAATTACAAAAATTTATAATACATTGTTTTTTAAACATTGTGTTAACACAAAGTTTAATTTATCAATTTTAGGATACTCAAATACCATATAAAATTAGGATCTGACCCACCTGTAAAACTTAGAGAGAATAAAGTTGCTAAAGGGTCACATCTCACATGAGACACGAAGAAGTTGTAGAGTAGAGGGACAGGGAAAGATTTGTCACTTATCTCAAGGAATGGGAGGTAGTATTTCTTTGCTTTTGATAAATTAAGCCTCCACTTTCAGTTTGGATCACAAGCAGGAAGTGATACTTCCCTTCATCTCAACATATGAGGATCTAACCAGATATAACAAAATGGGGAACATGGAGCACACATATAACAAAAAGAACAAAGATTGATAGAGAGACCACTACACCATCATGTATCCATATCCTTTAATGAGTATTTATTGAGTCTAAAAAGTGTTTGGCATCATATAATGGAATACAATCAAAGACTTCCATAAATAGCAACTGGTAAATGCTTGATAGTTATTGGGCGAGTGTGTACATTCAGAGGAGGACTTACTAATAAGTAAGTCATTTAAAAAGTGGCTTCAGAACAGAACAGTGGATGATCAATTTAAGGTGAAGGTCATTCTAGTGGCCAGACTAGTTAAGAGATATAACAATTTCATAGGGAGAGGAGCCCAGAGATTAATATCAAGGTCCACTGAAGGCTTCTTTTTTTAAAATGTGTATAAATGTATGATCTAAAATGCGTATGTATGTAAATGGATACATAAGTCTTCATTCCAGAGTTTGACTTCTGTCTTATTTGATAAATCATCTTGGTAGCTTCTTGATAAGAAAAATTATTCTAAAGAGATATCTTTTGAAGTGGGTGTATATAATTTATTTTTGAATTTTTTTTTTATTCTAACAACTTAGCCCAAACAAAAATGAATTGGTCAACAACCAATGAGTTTGGAGAAGACCCTCAAAGCTCAGAAGAGAGTACAGCTCCAACTAACACCTTAATTTTGGTCATATAAGACCTTGTTATGGGCTAAATTGTGTTCTCCCAAAATTCATATCTGAAAGCTCTAACCTGTAGTACTTCAGAATGGGACTGTATTTGGAGATAGGGCCTTTAGAAAGGAAATTACATTAAAATGAGGCTGTTAGGACACATGACTTGTGTCATCATCATCAGAAGAAATTTGGATGTAGGAAGAGACACCAGGGAGGCATGTGTCCCAAGAAAAGACCATGTGAAGATACAGAGAAGATGGCCGTCTGAAAGGCAAGAAGAGAAGCCTCAGAAGAAATTAAGGCTTCCAACACCTTGATCACAGACTTCTAGCCTCCAGAACTATGAGAAAACACGTTTCTGTGTTTTAGTCTACCCAGTCTGTGGTCTTTTGTTATGACAATTTTAGCAAACTAATACAGACCATAAATAGAAAACCCAGTTGAGCTCTGCCCAGACTTAGAACTTAGAGAAACTATGAGATAATTAAAGAGTGTGGTTTAAAGTCATTAACTTTGTGATAAGTTATGCAGCAACAGAAAACTAATACAACTATAACCTCTTGGGTCTTATGGTTTAGTAGTACATAGTAAGTAAATAGGCCTTTATTAATGTCAACCCCTAGGACACAGACGAGCAAATTAGATTGTATATTAACTCACACATCTAATAACTAATACTGTTAGAATTAAGATTTGGACCTTATTCTTATAACTACTATGTATGTGTGTGTGTGTGTACATACACACAAATGAGGGATATACTATCATTTTTCCGTCCGTAAGATGAGACATTAGATTTACAGTGTTTGTATTGTTTGGGTTCTAAAGTTCTACCTTGGGTATTATGTCATAATGGCTGTTTTGTCAGGTAGCAGTCTATTAATCAAGACTCTTTTAATCATCATTTGGTATATCAGTATAGGAGTATACATAATATTCATAATGTTGACCTTGAGGCATTGTGGAGTGTTTCACATCTTTGAATACCATAAAAACATAAAAAATACATTCAGTAGAATGTGTACATATGCAAATGGTAATGGATAACCTTTGTTTAAGTATATGGGATAATTTAATTAACTGGAATATGTGATTTTTGTAACTATACTCAATAATAGAAATATGTCTATTGTTGTCATTACTTACCTCAGAAAAAGAATTTTAAGGAGAGGGGACTAGCACTTTTTGGAAGCCACTCTGCATAGATAATTTTCATTTTAACTACAACCTCAGAAGTAGCTGAGGACAACAGCCAATCAGTATTGGGTACTTTAGTGGATTAAGGGATGTGCTGAGAGTTTTGCTTTTCAATTGTGCCAACAATCATATGGGCTTGGCACCATTAATATCCCCAGCATTCAGATGATGAAACAGAGTCTTAGAAAATTTCAGCAATGTTTCATTGCTGGTAGGTGGTTACCTATGTAATGCATCTATCTCTAAGTCCAAAGATACCTGTGTTTAATGTTTGAAAAATACTAGAATCTATAAAATACAGTCCTCTAGATGTTTACAAGTCATCTAGAGTTTGGTACCAAAAAAAAATCAAGTGTAACAACTCCAAATTTTACTTGATCATTGGCTTTTGAAAACCAAGCATGAGACCCCATTAGCCAATGACTATAGAGCATCGTTCTGCCTTTGAGGAGGAAGCTGAAGTGTATTCAGAAGGAAGACTATATCATGACTCACCTCAACTCATCCAAACAGCCCTGTGCACCATCATCCAGTTACCTGGAGGCTCACATATTCAGAGAGCCACTGTGAATGGGAAAGGATGCTTCCCATGGAATGGGTCAAACCAAATGTTCTGTGTGCATACAGACACTCTGTAAAATTTTCCTAGGAATTTGGATTTTTCTTGGAGCAGTTTTCAAATTATCTCTTTCTTTTCTTTTGTTTAAAAAAGGTAATGCAGACATAATTCTACAGAATTCATTTCCCTCTAAAACTTAAGAAGTTTTACCAACTAGAGGTATTTGAAGGAAAGGTTATCCTGTGAAAGAAATAATTATCCCCTTGAAAGATTTTTTCTTCAAAATTCTTTATTGTAGAAAAAACTCATTGAGCACTAGTTTCTCTCTAAAGAAATTAAGCTCTGATAGCTTATGAATTAAAATGCAATGCAGCAGACTCCCAGACATTTTAAGATCCATTAGGTTATCCAGCCTGTCCTTCTGTAGCCTGCTTTAAATTCTCTCTGCAAGGTGATTAAAAGTAACATTTAATAACAGGTCAGTTGACGAGTAATTATTTAGCACCCACAGGGTGCAAAGCTCTATACAAAATGCTCTGAATTAAAACCTTTAAAGTTACATAATGGGAAGGGAGACAATAATGTCTTTTTCTCTGAGCATAGGAACATATTCAGTCCTATTTTCTCTCATATTTTGGGAAGATAAGCTGTCAAAAATTATGCAAAAAGTTAATAATAACTTACATTTTTACAGTATTCTCTCTTTTGTCTAAATTCTCTTACATTTTGTGGTAGGATCAAAACACTCTTTCTATGGAGTAGAGAAGGCATTATGTTCCCATATGTCAAATGAGGAAATTGAGGCCCAGAAGGATAGGATGACTTATAAATACACACAGATGGGTGAGCAACCTGGATTCTTGTCTAGTCTCTACTTCTCCTTCCAGCCTCCCTAGATGATAGGACATGGAAGTGCCCAAGAATTTGCAGATGCAGCAAGAGGCTCACTTGCCCTTTGAAACTCATCTTGGATATGATCTTGAATCCATGCTCCACATACATTGGCTCTGGTTGATAGGCCCCTGCTCTGTGGTTCAGCAGTGCCCTGTGTGTAACCTTGCTATGTCACCATCACCCTGTTTCCTACTGATGCAGTCTAGGTACAATAGTCTATGCACCATCTGTGTATGCAAGATGCAATGTGCCATTTGCATGCAGGAGCCTCCAGATTGCACTTGCCTGTTTCTTTCCCATCCTTTCGTTCTTTCTTTCCCATCCTTTCCTTCTTCCTTGTGGCAGCCAGAGACACCTTTTAAAATGCAAATTGGATTTTCAAACTCCTCTGCATAATAGTTAATGGCTTCTCTAGAATTTTTTTTAATTTAATTAATTTATTTATTTGAGAGAGAGAGAGCAGGAGAGGGGGGAGGGTCTGAGGGAGAAGCAGACTCCCTGCCGAGCAGGGAGCCCGATGCGGGACTCGATCCCAGGACTCCAGGATCATAACCTGAGCCGAAGGCAGTCGCTTAACCAACTGAGCCACCCAGGCGCCCCGCTTCTCTAGAATTTTAAGATCAAGATGAAGATCTTAAAGAGATCTTCAAGGCCCTCCTTTGCCTGAACTGCTGATCTCTCTACCCTCATTCTCATCGCCCCACTTCAGCCCCACATTCTTACAGGTCCCAAAGCAAGCAATGTCCCCCAACAAGGATCTCCCCATCCACAATATCCCACTCACCTGCTTTTTCATCCAGTTCATTCCTAGTCAATCTTCCACTTGATAAAGCCCATAAAAGGAGATCAGATCCCTTCTATTCTGAATTCCCTTAACACTCCGCTTTTTTTTTTTTTTAAGTATTGATCAATGGAGGGAAATTGATTGATGTGATTAAGCTCAGGATAAATGAACAGAATGCCAGGGCAGGGATCATCTTTTATGTTTTGCTCACTTTTACTTCTCAGTGCCTAGCATAGGGCTTAAAGCATTGTAAGATTTCAATTATTGACCGAGAAAAGAGGCAGAGCTGAAATAGAACAAAAGCATTTATTTGAGGTCTTGGAATTGCAGTTCAAGGAGCACAGATTCAGGTAGCACCCAAATTGTGTCCCACTAGGGAACAAAAGTCAGGGGTTTTTAAAGACAAAAAGGAAATGATTGTATATGTTGTTCACAAAGATTTCTGATTGGTGTTGGCAGCAGAAAAGTAATCTTGGCCAAATATAATTGGTTGCTAAGGTTATCACTAAGCAAATGTCCATTACTATAGCAAGTTGCATGTGTTTGCACAGAGACCTTGGACTATTTGGGGTTTGGCTCAGTTCAAAAGTTCATAGTTCTACCCAGTAAGGATGTGCATAAGATCCAACGCCTTAATGGCCTTCCAGTTCCATTTTAAAACCCCTCAATATGAGTAACTTTATTTTATTTCATCTTTCACATAATAAATATGGTTGGAATGTTTAAAAAAAATTGACTACCATGATTTTAACTCCAGTTGAGTTGCAAGTTATACAGGGGCATAAATATCTGTTTTACCTGGTCTATTGACACATCTCATGGTGTTCAGCACATTGAAAATGCTCAAAAAACCTTTGTTTAATGAATGAGTTAAGGTTGAATGCATTTCCCAAATATAATACTCTGGTAACCCTATCAGAAAAAGACGTGTGGCAAACGTGTTTGTGGTAAATTTCTGCTGATAGGTATCATTTCCTTGTTGTTATTTGTTTATTTATTTATCTATTTATTTATGTTTGAAACATATGCAGTTATCTTTGGTATACATAAAAATTGTTGAACATAATCAATTTCATGTTGTTCATCAACCTAATACTTTCTACCACCAACTTAATCTACTTCTTATAGTATATTTGCCAATAAAATAGATAAACATATGCCACACTTTTGTTAGAACTATAGGATTAGAAAATGAAAAATTGTGGACAAGGAGGGGAACTCCAGTGGATGAATAGATTCTGTTTTATACTGTCATTAAAATAGATATGTATACATACAATAGATCACAATAGATAGGTAATAGGTCTTAACATGACTAAACTGAGCTCTGAACTTCCTGATGAGTATGACAAGAAGAAAAGCATGATAGATTCATGCTCATTTTAGTGATCAAGTTCAAATGTTTGCATTCCAAATCAATTAATAATCCTTTATAAAATGTTGTGGTGTTTAAATATTAAGTTCTACATCCCTAGCCTCTCCCTTTCCATTAGATTTTCTTCCAGAAATCACGTTTTCTCCCAGAAATCTACTCATAAGCAAAACATTGAACTTGAGGTAATACTCTAGATGTTAGTACCTATAAAAATCTTTTATAGAGACATAGGTTTACTTCCTGATGAGTTGGTTTAGAGCCATTGTCCACATATGACATTCACCAGATAAATTTGTAATTTTGTTTTAGCTCATCATCTTTATCTAAATATTTTAACAGAACTAGAAAATGTTCTGTAGTTTCATGGTTCATGGACCTAAAGACGATGAACTATGCTTTGAGTTGCTTCTCACAGTAGTCCTGCCTTCTCACTAACAGTTGAATTAATCTATTCCTCCAAGGAAGATTTAAAGCCTCTAATTTAACCCTCGAATTTAAACCCTCTAATCCTAATCTTCTCCATATGTATATGTATATATATATATATATATATATATATATATATATATATATATATATACTTTTTTACAATAAGATGTTATAGGAGGGGGAATGCTTTGGAAAAATTGGACATAAAGGAAGCTCAGGAGAAAGAAGAAAAAATAATCAATAGAAGTGTATTGAGTTGAACAGTGTCCCCTCTGAATATGCCCACTCAAAAATCTATGAATGTGATCTTATTTGAAAATAGAATCTTTGCTGACATAATCAAGTTAAGATGAGGTCATACTGGATGAGAGTGGTCCTGGATACAATGACCAATGTCTGTATGAGAGGAGGGACATTTGGACACAAATGCACACAGAGGCAAGATGACCATGAGAGGATAAAGGCAGAGTTTAGGGTTGGGCTTCGAAAAACCATGGAACACCAAGGATTGCTTGGTGACCACAAGCTAGAGGAAGAAAGAAAAGATTCTACCCCAGAGACTCAGAGCAGAGCCTGCCCCAGCCAACTCCTAGATTTTGGACTTCTGGCTTCCAGAAATGCAAAAAGATAAATTTCTGTTATTTAAGGACACCTTGTTTGTGGTAACTTGTCAAAAAATGGCTTTAGGAAAGTAATACAAGGAAGAAAAAAATGAAATTGTACTTTATTTTCTTTCCTTTGCATAGATTTCAAGACAAGAAATACTTCTCAGGTACATCAGGTTTTTCTGGATCTCCACACATGAGAAGAATCATTGAAAATTAGAAAGTTTCAGATATACAAAAACAAAAACAAACAAACATAAAAAAAAAAACAAAAACCCTTGACCTTGAGGTTATAAGAATGGATCTTTGAAATTGTTTCTTAGATTCACGGTAATTCCTTCCAGTTGGTGGCACTTTCTACTAATTTGGTCCTTGAGGCACCCTTAGATGAAGATAAAGCAGATAATAAAATTCTCAAGTGGCAAATGAAGAAACAGGTTCAGAGAGATTAAATGACTCATCCAAGTTGTTCAACAAATCAATAGAAACACCTGAACTAGAACCTAGATCTTCTCACTCAGTGCTTCATTTTTATGATTCTGCCATGAATCTCACAAATGGGTATGACTAGCTTATGATTTTCTGACATTATATTTGACCTTCTCTTTAAAATTTGGTACCAGCAAACCTGTGGGCTGAGTTGCTTAACCAGGGAGGCCCTTATGGGGTTACGGAGGGAGGGGGAGATTCTACTCCTTCTGTCAACTCACACACACTGAGGATCTGTTGTAAAATATACTTGAAAGCACTGGAAAATGTATGTGGGTTGGGAATTAGATCCCTACGACAGGCAAAGGGCATTGAGGAAATGAGAGTTTAAAAGAAATGGAAGAATCGAGTTTAAAAGTTGTTGAAAGTGCTCTTGGGAATATGATTTATGGCATGAAACATAAAAGGCCCATAACAAACAATAAAATAAAGAGCAGTGGTTCCCAAGTGTCAGGCCACAGAAAAGTGCCACGCCAAGAACAGGAGAATTCTCTGAGGAATTTGTTAAAAATAGCAAGACCAGAATTCCTCTCCAGGGGATTCTGATTCAATGGATCTAGAGTCGAGTCCCTTAGGGGGATTCTGATGCCTAGGTAAATTTTGTCATTATTGGTTCAGAAGAGGTATAACGTTGCATCTGTAGCTTACCAGGATTGTTCTAGTCAAATTCTTCTTGCCCTCATTTATACTTTTCGATGATTGCCTAATATCCCTCCCCATTAGCCAGGGCCCAAAGAATGTCAGATATATAATACAGAATGATAAGGAAACTGAGGCTGAGGATTTAGTCTAATGTCTCTCACATCAAGTACAGAGGTAAAAATGTCTGTGTTTTCCTATGCAATGTCTCTATAAGCCTTGATTTTCCTTTCCAGTAGGAGATAGAGGTTATAGGAGGACATTCTTTGTTTTACCTAAAATCAGTCAGTCAGTTGGTGAAATTGTAAAGCAAGAAACATATAGGACTTGTCTATGACCCCTTCCAGTACAGTTCTTCTATCAAAGCTCTCTTCACCTATTGTGGAATACTGGATAGGCAGGCAACGCAAATGCAGAGGACACAATATAGTAGGATCAATGAATTAGCTCAAAATAGGTTATAATATTATTGGTCTTTCGGATTTACTAGATTTATGTAATAGTTTTATCCTGCATAATGTATGACAGAAGTGGCATAATCTTTTCAGTTTTTATGGCTTCTAAATTTTGTAATCAAGCCTATTCTTTACTTTATGTTAGCTGCCAGTCACCACATCTTCTGGATCAATCTCTTTGTTTTCAATTGCTGCTTACATTTTCTTTTCTTTTTTTTTTTAAAGATTTTATTTATTTATTTGAGAGAGAGAATGAGATAGAGAGAGAGCATGAGAGGGGGAAGGGTCAGAGGGAGAAGCAGACTCCCCGCTGAGCAGGGAGCCCGATGCGGGACTCGATCCAGGGACTCCAGGATCATGACCTGAGCCGAAGGCAGTCGCCCAACCGACTGAGCCACCCAGGCGCCCTACATTTTCAAAATATCTCCACTCATTCTGAAATTAAATTTGCCTTGAATATTATTTAATAAATTAAGTCACTTGGAATGAATGTCACAGACTACTTCTTCCAGAGGTGCTTGTCGTACGGTACATTCTTCTCTTCCACCACAATTTTAGGCATAAGTGGCAAATCCGGGGAAGAGAGATCCTAAGGCCTTCTTGCTCTCCAAGGACTCCTTAAATTATACTTGAAGACAGCTGTCAATCTTAGCTATTGCTGAAGCCACTCCTGACTGCTGCAGAAAAGAAAAATAAAAGTTATTACTCTCACGTTTTTCTTCAGTTGTTAGTTTTTTTTTTCTTTTGCTAATGAGCTTGTTCCTGTTGTATGTTGATTCATTAAATGTTTAAATCAATCTCGTTGAAGCTATTCTTCATGCTTCCATCTTAATTATTAACCCCCTTCAGTGTTGCCTTTCCAAGGATTTGAAATGATTTTATAAGAGTTAAAAACGATAATCTAGGGGCTTGAATATCCTCTGAGAAAGCCCTGGGGCTTTGATATTATTCAAAACTTTCTGTTTGCAGAGCCCCCCCCTCTTATAATTTTTGTGGTATCTACAGCTTCATTGGAAAACAGAATAATTTATCTTGTAGATTTTCATCATCTTTGGCTGCTGGTCCCAGTTAGAACAAGAAAACAAAGAACGGAAGATTTAATTTTGTGTTAAGAAACACAGAAAGTGCTTGGTATGGGATTACAGAGACAGGTTTTTTTTTTTTTTTTTTCTTTTCTTTTATTCTTTGCCTTCATTCAATTATGTACACACAGAGAGAGAGAGAGAGAGGGAAAGGGCAATGTGGCTTTATAATCAGAGAAGAAAGCAGTTAATTTTCAACTGTTGCATAGACTGAAAATCATTGTAAATACTAATAAGAGAATAAATTTGGATCCTGAATCTTCAAGTTTTGGAATCTGTCCAACATAGAGTTAGCAATAGAACAATAGGTAATACCCTAATGATGGCTGATAAGCCCTGCTTTGGAATTTCAGTTCCCATAGGATGTTTCTAATGATTATTTTCCACTACCATTACTTGCAGAGGCTTGTATAACTTGAAGGGCAGAATGTGATGAAACTAGCTCCTTGCAGATTCTCTGACTTTATTATTATCAATGGGTGTTTTATAAAAGCAATGAAGCACCTTTTCCTAGCTCAGACCTGAGAGAATATAACAAGGTGTTTCAAGTATGCATACATAGGCTCCCACCAAGACACACATAATTGGAAACAGTTAACCAATTTGACCAAGAAACAGTCTTCTATAAAGAAGATTGGATTGCCTAACATGTATCGAAGACAGGCATAAATTCTGTCCAGTATATGCAATGGAATTT
This sequence comes from Mirounga leonina, assembly GCF_011800145.1. Lineage (NCBI taxonomy): Eukaryota > Metazoa > Chordata > Mammalia > Carnivora > Phocidae > Mirounga > Mirounga leonina. The sequence continues at coordinate 17,744,226 of NW_023270825.1, read as the reverse complement.
GCATCTTTAGATTGGGACAGGCCGAGCTATTTAACCAGAGACCCTATAATTTACAGTAGTTGTCTTTAATGAGGCCATTGAGAGATTTGGGAATGTATGCAGAAAGCAGGGGGAGTGAAAGTGGTTCTATAATAGAAAACAGAGGTTTCTGAACGTAGTTTGGGAAGACAGAGAAGGGTATAGTAAAAATTAGCATAACAGCCATGTCTATAGAAACATTCTTCTAAGCTTTCATTAAATCAAATACTAAGTGGCAATTACTGAAATACAATAGGCACATTCAGGCTCTGACAACTCTTAACCTTTCTGGCTTTATAAGCCATTTGTCCTGAGTCACATGATGTCCCCATCACATGAGGCAACTGTTAGACCATAGGCTTCAGTGCCCTGTGAAACAATCTAGAGTTCTCTGAATGGTGCAATTATTTGGGGGTAATTCAAGACATCTCTATTGAGGCGTCCAATATTCAATGTGTGTTTAAATAGACTCTTGGGCCCTGAAAAGTATAAGCTTATGCAATGTACAGGTTGTCATCTGTTTCAGAGGGAATAGCTACTTCCTGATTCAGAATTGTTAAATTGAGGGCATACACATAGGATAATGTGCACAATGAAGCCCCAAGCTGTAAATATTTATTACACAATGGAGTTCAGAGAGGCCTGCGCTAAGGAACCGAAAGGTAGGGAAGCAGAATCACCTGGTGGCATTAATAGTTCACGTTTTTTTCTTTCCATATTGTTCGATGTATAGACACTTCAAGCAATTCTTAAAATGTTTCGTGATCATATGGGGTTCATCAAAAATTACATTTTTATTTGACCAATTTGAAAACTGACGCTCAGACATGAAACTGACTTGTTGCAGAATTAGCCCTAATTTAATGACATTTCTTGGAGGTTAAAAAAAAAGTAAGCTGGCGTGGAAGAGTTTTCTCACAAGATAGTCACAAATCACCATTACATTTCTGCCCTTTGACCCTTTTACCCAAGTTTGAGCTGCATGCTGTCCTTAGAAACTGGAGGTGTCAGACACACTGAACAGCAAGTCACAGAGACCATGAGGAGGCCCCAGCTTACAAAAGGGTCTTGCCATAGAGTGTTCATCTTAAATGTCCAGACATAGTCTTGGTCATGGTCGAGAGTGAGTTGAGGTGAGTTTGGGGAGGAAACAGAGGCATATCACTGGCTGGTCCTATGTAGTGAGGGAGGCTTATGTCAGTGACTTTGGGGCTTAAAACCCCAGCAACATATTCTACCCACTTTCCTTCTCTTCTGCACACACCTGGCACACTGTTCTGTTGTGAATTCTTTTCTCACTAAGGCTACCCTTCATGATAATGTTCAACAATATTTAGCCTATAAAATTTCTTTTGCACCTTGAATAGTGGTATAAATAAGACAGGCATAAAATCTGGATCAAAATTCTGCAAGCTTCTAAAATTTCCTGGGCTCCACACGAGTCTTTCCACATTTCCTCTAATCTCAGATCTCAGGTCCACGTTCTTTCCTTTCATATATGTCCTCACTTATCTCCAATCCAATTCAATATGACCAGTCCCATCATGTTTCTTTTGAGCAGTTGTTCAAGTATGTAAAGATGTACATATTGGTGGGATTCAGGGAAGGCAGTGAGGGGAGGTAGGAAAGGGTTGAAAAAATATATATATTTTATATATTATTAATATATGTATTAATATATGATTTCTATATGGTATATATATTATATTACAAAACCTTTGGTAGATTTATAAGAATTATAAGAGAATCAAACAAAAACCATGTAATTAATTACCAGTGTGTCCATGTGTGTATACATGTGTTTGTGTCCACATGTATATACACACACAGTCTCTTTGATGATGGGAGCAATATGTAACAAAAGCCTCTGGATGAGCCCATTTTTAATTCTATGAGTGCAGAGACTAAAACTTTCTCTTCTCAGAGCTTCCACCAGCACCCCCTGGATTCACACCAAAGATCATGCTGCCTTTTTTTCCCTGAGAGTCGGTTGTTGATGTTAATCCTCACTCAACAAATTCTTCAAATCCATGTTCCTAGTCTTAGGAGTCTTACCTTGTTTCTTTTTATTCTTACTTTGCACCAGTAATCGCCTGGCTTAAACATAATCACTTGAGAAGCTTTATAAAACTTTATTATTATGAAAAGTTTCAAACATATACCAAATATAAAGAATAGAATAATCAGCATCCACACATCTGTTTCAATAATTTTCAGTTCATAGCTAACTTGTTTCTTTTAAACCCACTTTGACTCCCCAATCCCCCAAATTCATTTGTAGCAAATCTCAGATATTTCCTTCTATCCAAAAATATATCAGTGAATATTTTAGAAAAGGAATATATTGAAACATGATTACATACTGCTATCATACCTAAACTTAGCATTAATTCCTTGATATCATTAGTCAGTTTTGAAATTAACCATATTTTTTCATAAATTGTTATTTTAGGAGCACCTGGATGGCTTATTCGGTTAAGCACCTGACTCTTGGTTTTGACTCAGCTTATGATCTCAGGGTCTTGGAATCGAGCCCCATGTCAGGCTCCTAGCTCAGCGGGGAGTCTGCTTGGGATTCTCTCTCTCTCTTAAATAAATAAATAAATCTTTAAAAATAATAAATTGTTATTTTAAAGCTTATTTGATTGTATTGGAATTAGAATAAGGGTTATGTATCCCAGCTGGTTGACATATATCATCACTTCAGTGTCTTAAAATATCTCTTTCCCCACTCCTCTCCTGTTCTCTCTTTTTCTTTCTCTCTCTTCCTTACTATTTATTTGTTGAAGAAACTGGGTTTTTTCTTTTGTTTCTCACCATCTGGAATTTGCTGATTGGTTTCTCAGGTGTCATATTTTACTTACTCTGTCTCCTGTATTTTCTGAAAATAAATCTAGATGATCTATCAGTGTCAGGTTTGAGTATTTTGGAAGGCAGAAGTCATGTCATATTTGGTGGTCTCCCTTTTTATGGTGTTAGAAGCAATTAATGATTATTATCTAGATTCATTATGTTGGTTGGAGTGGCAAAATAATGGTATTATAATTTCAACATTCTTTCTTCATTTAAAAGAATATTCTACATCCAATTAATCTTTTACTCTGGGACGCAATATATATGGAAAAGGTAAGGATAAATGGTAGATTAGAGGTCTTTTTTCTTATTCTTACCAGTTTCCAAAATAATAAATCCATGCACTAGCATTCTTCTAGGATGACAACTGTGTTGTGTTTTGTTTTGTATTTATCATTTTAAAAAAGGAACCAAGAAACAGACTTGGCTTTAACCATTTCTCCAGGGAACTTTGGTTCCTTTTCCAGAGAAGTGGTATTGAGACACCACAATCTGGTGCTGGTAATGCTAATTGCTGCTGGGATTTTATGCATTTTCACCAGCCAGAGTTAGAATGCACTTATTTTTCTTCAAAGATAAATACATTATGACTAATATAGAAGGTTTACTGAACCACATGACTCATATATCTGAATCTCATTAATTTTTTTTATCCTCCAAATCCCCATTCTCAGAGATATAAGAATAATTATGCATTTATATTAGCTCAAAATGCACATATACCTGTCTCAGAATAGCACCATCACCACAGTTACAACTGGTATGATTACTAAAAATAGGAACCCTATTTGGAACATGTATGTCTTATTCAGCTCAAGCTGCTGTAAAAAAATACCAACGACTGGGTGGTTTAAACAATAGAGATTTATTTTCTCTTAACTCTGGGGACTGGCAAGTCCAAGATCAGGGTGCAGGTTAATTCAGTTCCTGGTGAGAGCCCTCTTTCTGGCTAAATACAATCACTTTCTCTCAATGTCCTTCCATGGCAGAGAGAAGACAGCTCTGTCATCCCTTCCTGTTCTTTTAAGGTACTAATTCTACCATGAGGACCCTACCCTCATGACCTCATCTAAACCTAATTATCTCCCAAAGGCATCATCTCCAAATACCATCCATTATATTGGGAGTTATAGATTCAGCATATGATTTTTTTCCTGGAGTATGGATGTCAGTAGGGAAGCATAATTCAGTCCACAGTATATGGTTACATGACATTACCAAACTTCTAATGCCGCTTGGAGTGGATTATCTATTATGCCACCAACTCAAAATATAGATAGCTGTATTATTTCATTTTGCTTTAGATTTTTAGGAAATATTATTTTATTTAATTTTGTTTTGCATTTATGTAAACATTTCCATGAATCCAAACCGAATTCCATAAAACTAGATATCATCACAAACTATTTTTTATTCTTGTTTTCTTTATAGTATTTCTTCCTTCCACATAGAAAGGCATCAAAAAATGTATTGCTTAGGATTTTAGAAAGCATATTTAAGAGACATATTCTTAGGACTTACTTTCAATCCACCAAGTTAGAATAGCCCTCTGAGGCCAGAGGATTCTGATGTGCAACTCTGGTTATGACCCTACATATTCTATTTCAAAGATTTCCCTTCTTCCATGCTCTCCATTATAACTTGAAAACCAGTGACTAAAAAATCTATTTCCAACCTTCAATCTTTTCTGGATATCAGATTATTGGAAACCCTAACCATAAAATATAATGTCATCCTCTTTTGTTATATTCAAAGTAATCTTATTTGTTAAGGCCATCTAAGTTCTTATTTTGAGAAATTCTTAGATGCTTATGATTCTTTTTCCTTACATTCTCGCGGTCCTGACATTTCTTCAAAATTGTTCCTCAAAGTCAGACTTCGCTCTGTCTTTACTGTCATAGCATAGCCTTTGTCTGGAGCAGGGTTTTTCAACCTCAGCACTATTGCTGTTTTGAACTGGATAACTCTTTGTTGTGAGGGGCTTTCTTGTGTGTTTCAGGAGGTTTAGCAGCATCACTTGCCTCTAGTTACCAGATGCTGGTGTCAGCTCCATAGTGGTGACAAGCAAAAATGTCTCCAGACAGCCAGCTGTCCCCTATGTGTATGTGTGTAGGTGGTGGGGTGGGGGGGTACAGGGGAAAGGGAAGAATCTGTCCCAGCCGAGAACCCGGGGTCTCTAGCGCATCATCTAGCTCTTTGATGGCAACAAACCTTCATGTCTGATCTCCCTGCTTCTAATACCATCAATCTTCCCCATTGCTGTTCAAGTTATCCTTTATGTTACAAACTAAGTTCCTGTGACATTTATGCTTCAGTTTTTTGTTTTTGTTTTTGTTTTTGTTTTTTTTCTGCTGGATGTACACAAATTCCAGAGGGTATCTATAAAGGGTCCTTCACTAAGAACCCTTTCCACCATCACATTCTGTTTCTCACCTCCCCACTCCATTATACTTATTTTTATTCTCTACATAGTGACAGCTGATTTATTGCACTTCTCCAAATCTTCCATTTATTTCTATTTTGCTCCTCCATACACATACTTTTTCCTCAGCTGCACACCACCCGTTTTCTTAAGATGGAAAAACCTCTCATCACTCTTTAAGGTGGTTCTCAAAAGTTGTAGGGTGAGTGACCCTTTTCCTGACACTCCAATTCTTAAATGAAGCACCAAACACATTGCATTGTAATTCCTTGTTTTTACTCCATCTCCCTCCTTTTCCAGGTAGCTCCCTGAGCACAGCTGGGTTTATTCACAGTGCTTAGCACCATAAGCAGGAGAGGCACTCACTTGTATCTTCATCCATACCCTCTATGTCAGTAGTAGTAGAAAAATGACATGAACAATGAAGTCTTTCCTTGGAAGTTTGCAGGCTGCTGGGTTTAAAGGGTGATTGACTGATGGCATGTGATCCAAAGTACAGTATAAGAAAAAAAAACAAAAAACACACACTTCTTTCAGGGTTACTCTTAACTTCAAAATGCATTTTATGACCACTAGAATCTGAAATAAAAGTTAGTAGTCCTTAACATAAGAAAATGGCACCCATGGCATTTCTAAAAGTGATTGCAGAGTGCTCCTGCATTGCCAGCAAAGGTCTGTTCCTCCTGACAGCACAGCCTCTGGTCTGTAACACTGAACCTCATTACTCACCTGTGACTTTCAGGGGTGGCTGCTGTCTGTTGGCCCGTGCACACCCTTGCATGGATTTAGGAGAGACAACCAGGGCAGTACTGAGACATTGGCTCTGTTGGGCTGTCTGAAGAGAAAGTCATACTTGATGGGGTGGATGTGAAGTGGCCAGAAAAACAGAGAGAAGTGGGGAAAAAGTAACTGTATTTAAGTCCCTAGTTAAGCTGCATATGAAAAAAGAACCTTTGCAAAATATAGAAACAAATGTAAAAGAAATAAGGATTGACCATTTGTGAAGAGCAATCTTTATGAAAGTTTCTTCTTAATTTTAGCACTTGCTATTCTTGGTATAAGTTATGTAAGCTCTCTATCTTCTAGATGAAGTAGGAAGAAAAGGAAAGCAAAGCAAACATTAGCTGAATGTATTTTATATGTCAGTAATAATGCTGCAAAGTATTTAACATCTCTGTGTTATCTTATTTAGAAACTGTGGCTTGGTGAGGTTAAGAATGTGCTTATAAAATTGGTAGGTCCTGACGTATAATTCAAACGTGATTCTTTCTGACTCTAAAGTCTACATATGTTTCAGTTACTTCTTTCTTCCCCTTACATTTATTACTTTGAGACTGAATAGTCTTCATCTCACCATGCTGGGGTTTGGCACATAGGCCTGTGTTCATGTGTTCACTATGTCATATGGATAGAAAAATCTCCTTCCATCTGTTGTTCTTCACACCTGGCTGGGGACGGGGGGAAGCCAGTGAAGGATTACTCGAAAAAAATTCTAGTACTCGCTACAGATTAGGGAATGATCAGAATTATGAAACTCCAGTTCATATGTAAATATTCTAGGAATTAGCAAGTCTAAAGTGGATTATGCTTGTTGGAATGGAGTTTGGTTTTTGGATTACGACATTTTGAATGTGTGCTCCTGGGCAGAGCAAGGAGACAATTAAAATAAGAGCAGGATCCATTCCTTACAAATTCTTTCCCGTTTCTGCAGGTAAGAATAGGCAACACATAGCTGCTGCAGTATGTCAGAACAGGGGATCTGGAGTCAATTTTGTAGAGAAAATTCTGTTGCTAGGGCTTGAGAAGGTGAGTTTAATCAGTCTGTAAGGAACATTTCACCTGCATGTCTAAGGAGAAAGGTGAATGAAAGAAAATAAGACGCAGGGAAAAAAATGTAGACTAAAGGGAACTGAAGACCCAAGGTTTTTATGTTCATTTTTAATTTTTGTAAGAGCTTAATGACAACAAATGTATCATTAAAAGCCACCTTATGCCATATGAAGATTTTAGATATGGCCACTTCCCCGTCTCCACTGTTCTGCCATTAGTCCACTATGTTGTTTAAGCACATGTAGCTGCCTGTCCAAAATAGTTTTACCAGCACTGGTTAGTCTTTCCCACATACCAGAATTATCTCAAATGCTTGTGAAAATTTCAGATTCCTAAACTACCTTCTGCTGAAACAGATTATCTGGTGAAAAGCCCTAGGCATCTGCTTTTAGTAAGATCCCTTGTTGATTCTAGAACACACCAATGTTTTGGATCCTCTGGCTCAATTGATGTCTTCTCTGGGCTATGTCTAGTTCCATTATTTCCTTTTTGAGGTGCAACTCTCAGACATAGATGTACGGTTCAGAGTTAACTTCATCAGCATATGCCTATTAGGGAATGTGAGAAGTTTGTGTAACTCCATCAGTTGTATTTACATGGAAGATCATTCCATACCTATGGAGGTATTTAGCAGACTTAGGAATAGTTGCCCACATAAGGATCTAGGCGTGCTCATTAAGCATACCGGTAATTGCCATATAGCCCTCAGTGAGGCATATCCAGAACACAGAATAACTCCAAAGAGCACTAGGTCAACTTTAAGAACCAGGACAATAGACTGGATTTGGAGGGAGCCATGGAGATGGATCTTAAATCTACTAATGATACACACACACGCACACACACACACACATATGTGTGCTGATTCATAAAAACACCCCATGGAGTAACTAAAACTGATATATTTATCTCCTTTTTTATAAAAGCAGAAACAGAGCCTCAGAAATAAATCTACATTCCCAGAAATATACAGCTGGAAGAGCCCAAGTTCAAGCCCCTTTCCATTTGAACACTGTGATTTTACACAATTGAAAACAGTCTTTCTGTTTGATTTTCATATGGGTCTTCCTGCAGATGCCTGTTGTATAACCTTTGGAACACATCAGTGAAGAGGGGTACCTCTAGGAAACTCTGTGGTTTATTTACCAAGAACATCAGTTCCTGGCTAAATTTCATTTGGAAAGGAAAAGAGCTAATCTACAAGAAATAATAACAATAATACCACATCTTGTGATCATTGGTAGACCTAACAGTAACATTCTAGGGAACAATTCTCCTTTGATTCATTCAGAATTTAATTTTGTTGAAAGTCCCACTGAATCATAATTAATGCTACAAAAGCAAGATTTAACAAGAGCTCTGGGGTAGCGTTTTAAATATACGGTAGCTAATTAACTATAACTATACAATTTACAAACACATCTATTGAGAACTTGAAAGTCTGCTGGAAGATATATCCATTTATTGCATGTAGTAGCTGTTATATTGTAAAATTATTTTCAGTCATTTGCCAATATTTTAAGACTTTCATTACAGTTAAATAATGTGCTTAACGCAAATTTTTTCTTCCTTTAAAATGACAAGAAGGGGCATCTAAGGTTTGATAAATGTTACTTTATGACATTTGGAAATGAAAGATGACTGGGGATATAAAATGCTTAAGAAATTCAAGCCCTTAAGAAAGTTTCCTCCAGTAACTGACCCTTTTTCCCAGTGTGGAAAGGCTCTAAGTTCTAATGATACTAACAGAGATACACACACATACAAATATGTATTTTCTGGAAAAGAACTATTCAAATAATGACTGCCTTTTACATGCCAGAAGCATATTGAAAGATGCTCATCCTGTGTGTGTCTCTGTGTGTGTGTGTATGTGCGCGTGTGCTTATGTGTGTGTGTATGTGTGTTTCACTTCCTCTTGTCACTGCATTTTTAGCACTTGAGAGCAAGAATTTAGCCTGGTTTGTCTTTGTGGGAAAAGCTCCTAACTTGTGCTAATTTATAGTTCATGTTCAATAAACATGTGATATTTGATTGACTAGTTCTCAATTTGGCAGTTATTATAGTTCAAGGTGCCATTCGGGACCACTCAAAAACTCACATGAATGGGGAAAGAATTGGCGGAATAGTGTTCATGTGTAGGCAGATTATATAGGGAAAAAAGGAAACATCTAGTACCTACTCTAATTTGGCTATCTAAGCTTATTTTTCTTAAGAATAAGTATTGATTTATTGAGCTTACAGCATGTATAAGGTCCTGGGTGAAGAGTGCTACATTGGTCATTTCACTTAAATCTCAAAAAAAAAAAGCCTTGTATGGAAAATATAATATCCCCATTTTATGAGCAAAGACACTTCTATTCAGAGGGGCTAAGTAATTTGTGCAAGGTCAAAATCACTTAATTTAGGGGAAAAAATGACAGCAAGAGAAAATTACGATTGCACGGCCAGCCCCCAGTTCTCTTTACAGTCCATCAATTCCACTTCTTTATGTTGGCGTAACATTTTCAGGCTGCAGTTCTGGAAGGAGAGGTCAAAGGAAGAATTGATAATAAAGTAACCTGAGGATTTTAAATTCACTCTGATTTCTCTAATCCTATGCCTTTTTATCGGTAAGCTTAATTTCTTAGGTTTCCTGATGCTCCTTCTTCCTCAAGTTCTGAGCTCATTTTCCTGTTCATTGTCTGATTCCTTTCAAACTGGAATTTCTCTGCCCGTGACTTCTGTTTGTTACCCTCTTATCCAGTTTTGCAACTTTGTTTGATTTGTTTGTGTTGTTAATATTGATTGATGCACCAACTACCTTGAATTCATCCTTTGCAACTCAAGAAAAAGTCTGAGTCTTTTCCCTAAAAACAAAACAGAATAAAAGTACCTAATTAACATTAGAATTTAATTTCCATTTAATATTCAGGGAATTCTGATCCCGTTCTTGATTTTATGCTCACCTGAGTAACTTCAAGCTTTCCTCTTGGATTTTCTGCTCTCCCTGACATTTCACATGTAACCTTCATGCTTCCACTCACTTTTCTCTCTCTTTTTTCCCCATGACTTCTCCTTCCTTTTTCTGTACCATTCACAACAGTTTAAGTTATTCAATTTTTATAGCAAAGCCCATACCCCCGGGGAACTACTTAATACAAGAAGTTCATCCCTAGAAAAGATTGTCCTGAGCAAAATCGTAGTGTTAGTTGTAAAACTAGTAGGTAGTGGCAGTTGTGATCTAATGAACAACAAACCATCATTTTATTATTTACTATATGCCTGGGAATTTGCTAAGTACTTTGCATGTATTATCTCTTTTAAATTTTATAATAACTTCCAGATAGATAGTACCTCTGTTTTAAAAATGTGGAAAAATGAAGCTGAAACATATTAATTGCCTAAGATCATGTAGCAGAGTTAAGATCCAAACCTATGTTTATCTAAATCTAAACACAGGGCTATTAGCCACTGAAAGCTACTTCCCTCTTATAGAATCTCTCTCTACATCAAGCTTTTCCTCCTTTTACTGGGAAAAAAAAGAAATACTTGTGTACTTCTAATAATATGTCCAAGACCACACAGCTAGTTTGTAAAAAGGTCAAGATATCACCTTGCCTCCCTTCATCTTTTTATGACACCAGGTGAAAACATTCTGGAAAGGATGGTACTTAAAAGTATGATTGTTTTTATAAATTGAAGGTATGCTGTGATTAAAAAAAATGTTAATTCCCTAAGAATATCTAGTGTTGGTTCAAAGAAACAACTCCTATCACTCCTTAGAGCTGCTTTATTCCACAGGCAACCTGAGCCATCCTAGTGAGCCAACGGACTGCCATTCCAATGCTTGTCTCTCTGTGTGTCTTTTACAGTCTAGCTGAGGGTGTCAGTCAGAACACTGCCAGACTTGGTAATAGGCAAAACTTCTTTAGGGAAACCAATAGGAGATGTGTGAAAGATTGCGGAGCCTCAGATGACTCTAAATTGTCTATTACTGTGAGTGAGCCTCAATTCCCAGGAAGAGAAGATACAAGACCTAAGGACGAGATCCTGGAGTCTCAAACTATAAATATGATATTGCAGACATAAAATCGAAAGATCTATACTGTTCACTGTATTTCGGCTTGGTCTCTTTTCTTTAACCCCCAGAAAGCATTTTGCCCTAGGATATAACACATCTGGAAAAATAAATAATTGCCTCCAGAGAGATCCCTCACTAGCAGGTGGTCACTGAGTAAGAGTCTGGGGAATTTGTAAGGGAATTGGCTTCTTTCAGAGAACAACAGAAACATTAAACACTTCCATGCCAGAACTGATAGGCAGTTGGTCTTGGTATTGGATTTTTTTTTTTTTCAGACAAAAACAAAGACTTCACTCATTTCCTTACTGTGACCCTTTAATTATTTTTTTTTCATGAGGCTAAAGTAAGGCACAATAAAGTTTAACAGACAACTGAGGATCTTAAATTCAGTAAAGGGCGGGTGAGATTTCTAAATATTAAGACGTTTTAAGATCTTGGGCAGGATACTCATTCTCTCTGAATCTCAGTTTGCCTATCTGTTGAAATGAAAAAAAAAAAAAAAGTGTTTTCTTTTGAGTTTGATGAATTGTCCACTAAGGCAGGCTATGGTTTTTGGTGTTTAAAATGCTCAGCTCAGGGATGCCTGTGTGGCTTACTCGGTTATGCATCTGCCTTCGGCTCAGGTCATGATTCCAGGGTCCTGGGATCGAGCCCTGCATCAGGCTCCCTGCCCAGTGGGAAGCCTGCTTCTCCCTCTCCCACTCCCCCTGCTTGTGTTCCTGCTCTCGCTATGTCCCTCTCTGTCAAATAAATAAATAAAATATTAAAAAAAAAAAGGATACTTACTCTCTCTGAGTTTCCCCATCAGTAGAAATGAAAAGATTCTGCTTGACTTTTATGATTATGAGAATTGAGACAATGTTTAGGAAACAGAGTAAATGCTCAAATAACTTTTTGCTATGACAAAATAACAATAAGGGTATTAATAAGTAAATATTGTAACTGTTTAAGTGTCTAATGCAATGCTCAGCTCTTAGCTAGTTATGAATATACGTTCATTTCATTACCCTTCTAAAATGATGTAGTGACTATCCTTATGACAGAGATATTTCTAGCCAAGATTACAGAATAACCTGAGGAAAGCAGACTAAGACTCTAGGGGAGGAAAAAAAAAAAAAAAAGCAGATGGGAATACAAGAAAAAATCACTTCTCCAGAGAGAACTTTTCCAGAGTGGTGGTACCTAAAAAAAGAGCCAGTTATTCACATTTAATGGATGCAAACAAATCTTTCAGGATGATGCAATATTGGAATCAATATATCTGGTCTCTCAAGGGGTTTATATTCTTTTCAAACTGTTAAGTTCTGTACAATTACATTCTTTTCAGGGTTGAGAAAATTTAATAAGATTTTGCAGGGTTTAGAATGCCAATGCTCAATTCAGAGACCAAGCTCAAGTAACTGTCATACCCCGAGGTGAGGCTTCCAGGCTCAATTAATAGCAGAGATGTTCCTCAATTCTCTTGTAATCAGTGCATAGGTAACTTCATTATATTCTGAAGTCCTTTAGGAAATGGCTTTCTCTGTCTAAATGCATTTTGGGGCTCATTGCCCATCTTCCCTTCTTGGGTGCCTATCATAACATCTTGTCCATTTCTGGAGAAATAAAAGAACTAAAATCTAACCAAGTTGGAATCAAAAAGGCTATTAATGAGGTGCAATAAAAAATAGAGGCTCTAACTGCTAGGATAAATGAGGCAGAAGAGAAAATTAGGATATAGATGACCAAATTATGGAAAATAAAAAAGCTGAGAAAAAGAGAGATAAACAGCTACTGGATCATGAGGGCAGAACTCGAGAGATAAGTGATACCATAAGACAAAACAATATTAGAATAATTGGGATCCCAGAAGAAGAAGAAAAAGAGAGAGGGGCAGAAGGTATATTGGAGCAAATTATAACAGAAAACTTCCCTAACTTGGGGAAGGAAACAGGTATCAAAATCCAGGAGGCACAGAGAATCCCCCTCAAAATCAATAAAAATGGGTCAACACCCTGACATCTAATAGTAAAACTTACAAGTCTCAGCCACAAAGAGAAAATCTTAAAAGCAGCTCTGGAGAAGAGATATGTAACCTACAATGGTAGAAACATTAGATTGACAACAGACCTATCCACAGAGACCTGGCAGGCCAGAAAGGACTGGCATGATATATTCAGAGCACTAAATGAGAAATATGCAGCCAAGAATACTATATCCAGCTAGGCTGTCATTGAAAATAGGAGAGATAAAAAGCTTCCAGGACAAACAAGAACTAAAGGAAATCGCAAACATGAAACCAGCCCTACAACAAATATTGAAAGGGGTCCTCTAAGCAAAGATAGAGCCTAAAAGTAACATAGACCAGAAAGGATCACAGACAATATACAGTAACAGTCACACCTTATAGGCAATACAATGGCAATAAATTCATATCTTTCAATAGTTACCCTGAATGTAAATGGGCTAAACACCCCAATCAAAAGACACAGGGTATCAGATTGGATAAAAAAAACAAGACCCATCGATATGCTGTCTGCAAGAGGCTCATTTTAGACCCAAAGACACCTCCTTATTGAAATTGAGGGGGTGGAAAACCATTTACCATGCTAATGGACACCAAAAGAAAGCTGGGGTGCCAATCTTTATATCAGACAAATTAGATTTTAAACCAAAGACTATAATAAGAGATGAGGAAGGACACTACATCATACTTACAGGGTCTCTCCAACAAAAAGATCTAACAATTGTAAATATCTGTGCCCCTAACATGGGAGCACCCAATTATATAAGGCAATTAATAACAAAATCAAAGAAACACATCAACAATAATACAATAATAGTAGAGGACGTTAACACCCCCCTCACTGAAATGGACAGATCATCTAAGCAAAAGATTAACAAGGAAATAAAGGCTTTAAATGACATACTGGACCAGATGGACTTCACAGATATATTTAGAACATTCCATCCCAAAGCAACAGAATACACATTCTTCTCTAGTGCACATGGAACATTCTCCAGAATAGATCACATCCTGAGTCACAAATCAGGTCTCAACTGGTACAAACAGATTAGGATCATTCCCTGCATATTTTTAGACCACAAGGCTTTGAAACTAGAACTCAATCACAAGAGGAAAGTTGGAAAGAACTCAAATACATGGAGGCTAAAGAGCATCCTACTAAAGAATGAATGGGTCAACCTGGAAATTAAAGAAGAATTTAAAATATTCATGGAAACAAATGAAAATGAAAACACAACTGTTTAAAATCTTTGGGATACAGCAAAGGCAGTCCTAAGAGGAAAGATATAGCAATACAAGCCTTTCTTAAGAAACAAGAAAGGTCTCAAATACACAACCTGACCCTACACCTAAAGGAGCTGGAGAAAGAACAGCAAATGAAGCCTAAACTCAGCAGGAGAAGAGAAATAATAAAGATCAGAACAGATATCAATGAAATAGAAACCAAAAGAACACCAGAACAGATCAACAAAACGAGGAGCTTGTTCTTTGAAAGAATTAACAAGATTGATAAACCCCTGGCCAGACCTATCAAAAAGAAAAGAGAAATGACCCAAATCAACAAAATCATGAACGGAAGAGGAGAGATCACAAACAACTCCAAAGAAATACAAACAATTATAAGAACATATTATGAGCAACTCTATTCCAGCAAATTAGATAACCTGGAAGAAATGGATGCATTCCTAGAGATGTATCAACTACCAAAACTGAACCAGGAAGAAATAGAAAACCTGAACAGACCTATAACCACTAAGGAAATTGAAGCAGTCATCAAAAATCTCCCAAAAAACAAAAGCCCAGGGCCAGATGGCTTCCCAGGGGAATTCTACCAAACATTTAAAGAAGAATTAATGCCTGTTCTTCTGAAACTGTTCCAAAAAATAGAAATGGAAGGGAAACTTCCAAACTCGTTTTATGAGGCCACCATTACCTTGATCCCAAAATCAGACAAAGACCCCATCAAAAAGAAGAATTACAGACCAATATCCTTGATGAACATGGATGCAAAAATTCTCACCAAAATACTAGCCAATAGGATGCAACAGTACATTAAAAGGATTATTCACCATGACCAAGTGGGATTTATCCCTGGGCTGCCAGGTTGGTTCAAAATCCGCAAATTGATCAATGTGATACATTAATAAAAGAAAGAACAAGAACCATATGATACTCTCAGTAAATGCAGAAAAAGGATTTGACAAAGTACAGCATCCTTTCTTGATCAAAAAAACTCTTCAGAGTATAGGGATAAAGGGTACATATCTCAATATAATAAAAGCCATCTATGAAAAACCCACAGTGAATATCATTCTCAATGGGCAAAACCTGAGAGCTTTCCGCCTAAGGTCAGGAACATGGCAGGGATTTCCACTATCACCACTGCTATTCAACATAGTACTAGAAGTTGTAGCCACAGCAATCAGACAACAAAAAGAAATCAAAGGCATCCAAATCGGCAAAGAAGAAGTCAAACTCTCACTCTTTGCTGATGACATGATACTTTATGTGGAAAACTCAGAAGACTCCACCCCAAAACTGCTAGAACTCATACAGGAATTCAGTAAAGTGGCAGGATAGAAAATCAATGCACAGAAATCAGTGGCATTCCTATACACCAGCAACAAGACAGAAGAAAGAGAAATTAAGGAGTCGATCCCATTTACAATTGCACCCCAAACCATAAGATACCTAGGAATAAATCTAACCAAAGAGACAAAGAATCTGAACTCAGAAAACTATAAAATACTCATGAAAGAAACTGAGGAAGACACAAAGAAATGGAAAAACTATCCATGCTCATGGATTGGAAGAACAAATATTGTGAAGATGTCAATGCTACCCAGAGCAATATACACATTCAATGCAATCCCTATCAACTTTTTTTCAAAGAAATGGAACAAATAATCCTAAAATTTGTTTGGAACCAGAAAAGACCTCGAATAGTCAGAGGAATGAGGGAAAAGGAAAGCAAAGCTGGTGGCATCACAATTCCGGACTTTAAGCTCTATTACAAAGCTGTCATCATCAAGACAGTATGGTACTGGCACAAAAACAGACACATAGATCAATGGAGCAGAATACAGAGCCCAGAAATGGACCCTCAACTCTATGGTCAACTCATCTTCAACAAAGCAGGAAAGAATATCCAGTGGAAAAAAGACAGTCTCTTCAACAAATGGTGTTGGGAAAATTGGACAGCCATGGGCAGAAGAATGAAACTGGACCATTTTCTTACACCACACACAAAAATAGATTCAAAATGGTTGAAAGACCTAAACGTGAGACAGGAGTCCATCAAAATCCTAAAGGAGAACACAGGCAGCAACCTCTTCAATCTCAGCCACAGCAACTTCTTCCTAGAAACATTGCCAAAAGCAAGGGAAGCAAGGGCAAAACTACTGGGACTTCATCAAGATAAAAAGCTTTTGCACAGCCAAGGAAACAGTCAACAAAACCAAAAGACAACTGACAGAATTGGAGAAGGTATTTGCAAATGACATATCAGATAAAGGGCTAGTATCCAAAACCTATAAAGAACTTATTAAACTCAACACCCAAAGAACAAGTGATCCAATCAAGAAATGGGCAGAAGACATGAACAGACATTTTTCCAAAGAAGACATCCAAACAGCCAATAGACACATGAAAAAGTGCTCAGCATCGCTCGGCATCAGGGAAATCCAAATCAACACCTCCATGAGATACCACCTCACACCAGTCAGAATGGCTAAAATTAATAAGTCAGGAAACGGCAGATGTTGGCCAGGATGAGGAGAAAGGGGAACCCTCCTACACTGTTGGTGGGAATGCAAGCTGGGTGCAGCCACTCTGGAAAACAGTATGGAGGTTCCTCAAAAAGTTGAAAATAGAGCTACCCTATGACCCAGCAATTGCACTATTGGGTATTTACCCCAAAGATACAAATGTAGGGATCCGAAGGGGTACATGCACCCCAATGTTTATAGCAGCAATGTCCACAATAACCAAACTATGGAAAGAACCATGATGTCCATCGACAGGTGAATGGATAAAGAAGATGTGGTATATATATACAATGGAATATTATGCAGCCATCAAAAGGAATGAAATCTTGCCTTTTGCAACGACGTGGATGGAGCTGGAGGGTATTATGCTGAGCAAAATAAGTCAGTCAGAGAAAGACATGACATGTATCATATGACCTCACTGATATGAAGAATTCTTAATCTCAGGAAACAGACTGAGTGTTGCTGGAGTGGTAGGGGGTGGGAGGAATGGGGTGGATGGGTGATAGACATTGTGGAGGGTATGGGCTATGGTGAATGCTGTGAATTGTGTAAGACTGTTGAATCACAGACCTGTACCTCTGAAACAAATAATACATTATATGTTTAAAAAAAAAAAAAAAAAAAAGAAAATAGCAGGAAGGGAAAAATGAAGGGGGGGAAATTGGAGGGGGAAATGAACCATGAGAGACTATGGACTCTGAGAAACAAACTGAGGGTTCTAGTGGGGAGGCAGTGGGGTGATGGGTTAGCCTAGTGATGAGGGCATGTTTTGCATGGAGCACTGGGTGTTATATGCAAACAATGAATCATGGAACACTACATCAAATACTAATGATGTAATGTATGGTGATTAACATAATAAAAAAATGATAATGCCTTGTTCATGGTCAGTGCCAATAAATCGTATACTTATATTCATCATGTTGAAAAGAGAGCCAAATACTTTCTTTCCTGATATAGTGAAAACCAGTTAATCAGAGTTTTACCAAGATTCCATATTTTAAAAAAATATATATATCAATTCATATTCTACATACAACTAATATTTAGGAATTAGAGCAGAGCTCTCTGCTTAGGGTTTCATAATGCTGAAATCAATATGTCAATCAGGCTGCAGTTCCCTTCTAGTGCTTGACATCTCCTTGCAAACTCACATGATTTTTGACAAAATTCCCTTCTTTGTGGCTGTAGAAATGAGGTTCTTAGCTGCAAGATGGAAGGCACTGTCAGTCTCTAGAGGTTTCTTAGTTTTTTACCTAGGTACCTATAGAATCTTCCCCAGGCACTCTCACAGCATGGCAGCTTACTTCTTCATGGATTATCACTTTTTATTTCTAATCTCTCTTGAGTGAAAACCTACACTCTATTTTAAGGATTCCTTTGATTAGGTTAACCTCACTCAAAACAATCTCCCTTTTGATTAACTCAAAAGCAACTGAAAAAAAAAAAAAAAAAAAAAAACCTTTAATTGTACCTGCAAGACCAATTCACCTTTACTAAAGAACATAAAATAATTATAAAAAGGTTATTCTGTCTTAAACACGTGTCCTGGGGCAC
Organism: Mirounga leonina; assembly: GCF_011800145.1. Taxonomy (NCBI): domain Eukaryota; kingdom Metazoa; phylum Chordata; class Mammalia; order Carnivora; family Phocidae; genus Mirounga; species Mirounga leonina. Next base: position 17,725,708 of record NW_023270825.1, on the reverse strand, counting down.
CTGAGTGGCTCAGTCATTAAGCGTCTGCCTTCGGCTCAGGTCATGATCCCAGGGTCCTGGGATCAAGCCCCGCATTGGGCTCCCTGCTCAGTGGGGAGTCTGTTTCTCCCTCTCCCACTCCCTCTGCTTGTGTTCCTTCTCTCGCTGTGTCTCTCTCTGTCAAATAAATAAACAAAATCTTAAAAAATATCAGTAAATATTTCTGAAGGATCCTTTAGCAATTCTTATTATTTATTTGTATTATTTATTTCTTATTTCTGTTACTTATCATTTATTTTTTCTGTTATGATGTCTTTCTTATATTTTTTTATTTTATGCAATTAAGTTTATAAATTTGTCTTTAAGCGCAGTGCTGGCTGCTTTACATATCTTTGATATTTCATTATCATTTAGTTTCAAGTAACTTCTAATTCCCATTGTGATTTCTTATTGATCCATGTGTAAGTTAGAGATGCATCTTTTCATTTCCAAACATAAGGGGGATTTTACATTCCTCTTTTTATTTTTGATTTTATCTGATCACTGTGATCAGTAAACAGTTTGTATGATTCCAACCATGTAAAATATATTAAAACATGCCTCAGATAACAGTATGTAGTTAACTTTTTGTAAACGTTGTATTCATTTTTGAAAAGAATGTATATTCTGCTTAAGTTGTGATCTCTATATGGCAATCATATATATGCCAATCAAGTCAAATTTGTTAACTATTCTATTGAACTGTATTTTTTATTCTGAATGACTTTGGTCCTGTTTTTTTTTTTTTTTTTTCCTATCCATAACCAAAAGATGTTCCACAATGGATGTGGATTTGTTTTTTCTGTTTTTTTTAACCTCTTTTTCTGCTTTTTGTTTGTTTTAGTTCTGTCAATTTTTGCTTTAATTATTTTGAGGCTCTTATTATGCCCATATTGTGCCATCTACAACCCAAGGAGAGAGGACTCAGAAGAAATCAAACAAGCCACCACCTTTATCTCCAACTTCTACATCAGGATCATGATAAAATAAGTTTCTGTTGTTTAAGCCACCCAGTTTGTGATATTTTGTTTGGCAGCTTTAGGGCACTAAAACAAAGCCAACTTTAATTATTTTATTTAGACTCCCTATGTGTCTATGTTGTTTGTTCTTTCTTTTGGTTTTCATTCAAATGATTCCTCTTGAATGCCTTTTTTTCTTGTCACTTCAAACATTTTTTTATATATTTACTAAAAGCAGATACTTCACACTTTGGTTTTTGACTTATCTATCTTGTGAATCTATAAAATGTAAAATTTTACTAAAACAAAATGATTAATTTCTTTCTATGAAAACACTGACAATGATAAATATATCACTTAAGAGCATATTGATTTCAGAAATGTTAGCATGTGAAAATATCCAAAAATTAATACCTGTGTACCAACCATCTTATTTATGATAAAATAATTCCCTAAATTATTGAAACTCATGTATATTTTTCCAATGATATATCCCTACTTTATGCCACAGACATCTTGTTTATTTCTCATCTTGCCAAATTTGTACCTTAAATAACTTGTTTGGTGTTAATTGCAGAACTGTTCTGTAAATTAAATTATAGCACGTGTTTTTCAGTGACTTGATTTTTTTAACTCAGTAAGACTGATCCATATCAATGTTCTTAGCTACAACTGTTGTATAGTATCCCATTGTGTGTGTGTGTGTGTACTGTATGCTATAATTTATCAGTCCTCTCACTGATGGGCATTTGAGGCTATTTCCAGTGTTTTGCTCTTATAAATTATTTTACTACAAATATTCTCATAGTTGTTTCCCTGGGACATACATGTGTGAGAGCTTCACCAGGGTACATACCTACAAGTAAAATTACCAAATATAGATGGAAACTTTTCTTATTCTGATTATTAGCAAATGCTCTATCTCTCCTCCCTCCCTTAACTATCCTGAGGGAACATGAATTCTGGTTCCTGTTTAATCTGTGGAATGGACTTAACATCTACACTCAAGGACTTTGAGGGGAAAAAAGAGGAAGAGAAGAGGGAAATGGAGGGGTTTTTAGGCCATGGATTGTGACTTTTAGCCACAGTCTTGGGAAACCCAAGGGGGACAGGCCAAGGCAAGGTGAACCCCCCCACACTAGTATTGTTATACATCGGTGTGTGGTTGGGGTGTGCTGATTGGAGACAAGAGTCTCAGGCTGCAGTATAGTTTATGTCACAGATTCCACCGGAAAGTCACTACTATCTTGTGAAACATGTAAATTCAAAAAGAAGATCAAGTTTCATTCTGAGAAAATGTGGTTTTATTTATTTTTTTAAAGCTGCTAAACTGGAAACAACTTGGTCCCCATCCTCTGAGTTTTTTGTTTATTTATTTTTTTATTATTATTTTATTATATTTATTTATTTATTTATTTATTTATTTATTTATTTATTTATTTTGTAGACTTCAAAGCATACTGTCTCCTTGGTCTCTGATATGGTACCAGTGACCTCAAGACCCCATCATCTGCTGACTGCATGATGGCCTCCATACTGCTCTTCTCTAGTTTTAAACATGATGCCCACTTCTGTATCAGTTGCAGAACAGTGGGCTTTGAGATTCTTTAATAGAGTGAATTTGCTGGATCCTATCTTGTGGGACTTGGGACTGGTATTTGCATGGTAGAACAGGCTTTGAAGTCCCCTAAGAAAGATTCAGTCCCTCTGGATCTGTTACATTTAGGATCTGGGGCCACGTTTATGTAATATGCCAGGTTTTGATTTTCAACAATTAGCCAATCCTCCTGGATTTTTTGTAAATTTCAAAACCTGTGACTATTTTTTTGTTCAATAAGATGGGTTTTGAAGCTCTTAAAGAAAGAGTCAGTTGCTTTGGGATTCTTAACTAGTTGTAGGTTGGTTTCTCATCGAAGTTTGAAATCATCTAGACTTCCTTTGCAGTGGGTTATGGTTGGTGTTTTTTGGGGGAAAGAGCTACATCCTTTGGCCACTGGGCTTCTTTGGCCTTTCCTTTTGTTCACCCTTAATAGTAATAGCTCCTTGGTGGGCTAAGAACCAGCAAAATTGACATCAGAGTAGACTTGTCCTCCCATCCTATAGTGATCAACATGTCTTCTAGTGAGAGTTCTTTCCTTTTCCTTCTTCCCCTCTATGCTCAGCATGAGGTTGGGAGATTCTGAATTCCATCCTGTTCATTTATGTAGCTTTCACCCTGCAAGGTTGAGACAAAGTGTCTCACTGCTGGACTGTTAGGTTGTTTCTGTAATAAGCTTTCTGGTATTCTCTGGTCCTGCAATCACCACAGGCATGCTATCTCAGAAGAGAGACTGGAGCATCTGCTGGCATTCCGGAACTATCCTCTGTCCTACTAATGCTGTGCTTATCTGTCTTGAGTCTGCAGACTTGGTTGCTGGCACGTCCACATTGCCTACTACGTGCTACCCCTACCTCCCCCTCATCAAGTACTGTAGGAGTCATGGTTAAGAAAGAGTGTGCTTTCATGAATGCAGGATGTGGCAGGTGTATTAGATTCCCTCCCCACCAGCATAACCAGAAGAGGAGGCCCCAAACAGGAACTGTGCCAAGACTCCTGATGCTTACCTGATCTTGATGGTTTTCTCCATAGGGCTTCATGGTGCCTTCTTATCTTCTGCCTCGAACACAGGTATATCCATTATGACCCCAGCTGGGATGGTCTGCAGGGATGTAAACCCCCACTGGTGGACTCAGTAAGTACACAATTCAGTCTCAATAAATGAAAAAATCTTCTTTGCTTTTGAAAGGGGACACAATTGAAGGTAAAAAGAACTGCTGGTGGTAAGCATTAGAGCTGTTTTTATGATCATGCATGAATGGAGATTTCTACAAACTTGAAGAGAAGCATCCCAGTTAGTTCTAAGGCCATTGTAGGGTTTGGCATTTTCCCTGGGTAGCTGGACCACAGTGGACATACTCTTCACAGTTTGTAACTCTTCACACCAACAGCATGACATCAGATAGTGCCAGGTTGGGGCTAGTGGATGCTTGTAGTCACCACTTGAACTTGGGCAAGTTGAAGTTTGGGCACATTGATCACTTCCCTTCTTTGCTAATCTGCATGAAGTTGGTCTCAAACATTAGTGCATAATTAAATATAGTACAATCTCCCTTGCACAACTGCAGTAATTTCCCCATGGATATGTTGAGTATGCTCCCTGCAAACTCTGTGTCTTATAACGTGGGAACAGGGATTGGCTGTGGCTCTCTTGTCAGGACAGCACATAGCATAGGTCATTCCATGTTCTTTTCACTTTGCTGGCAGGTGGGAAAGCAGCTAGCATCTGCAGATTCCCTTTCTGCTTTTAGGTCCCTCAGAGGGAAGATCTGTGTGTGCACTGGTTACCAACCACTCAGTCCTTTGTCCCAGCTGGGCACCAGGACCCAAACCATGCCCACCTGGTGTGTGAAGATGTGAAGATGTGGGAGCATGTTCTAGAAGAGTTCCCCCACAAATCCTGACATCTTGTTCATCAGCCTTCTCTTTTGTGATCCAACAATGACATTTCCCCCTGTGGAGTCTCTACCTCCACCTAAACCAGGCCAACAGAGCCTCTTTTAAACTTCCCCTGCCCATTGTGATTGGTCACCACCACACATTATTTTGTCTTCCACCCTGCAGTGAAATCCTCAGGGCAGGGACACCACCCTCCCCATTAAAGGTGGCAATAGTATACAGCAGAGACCTGACTGAGGAATGACCCTGTTTTTTGGTTTTTGCTTTTCTTCTTTTACATTTTTTTCATTATTATCGTTAAATATTGGACACTATTTGAAAGTATGTAGAGATAATTCAAGGCTCTGGATGTTGTTATAGTCCCTAGAGATGATTCAACTTTACTTCTGACAGGTGGTTAGGCTAAGAGACTAGCATTCTAGGATCACCTTAATTCTCTCAACTTCAATCCTTGCAAGTGGTATTCTATGGCTTCTTCCATTAACCTCTACTTCATGATCCCAAACCAAAGTGTATCAGACTCTTTCTAGCCTTGGTGGCCCTGAGCATCAGTTTTGTCTGCCTCTTCTTGTATGACTACCAGTAGAACTGCCCAGTTTTTCTGCCTTTTAGGCAACTTTTCCAAGATCAGAGAATGTCACAATGAGTGGAGTGTTCCCAGTCCTGATCTTATCTCAGTGCACACAGCCTCCTCCTCCAGGATTTGTCCTTCTGAGTTACCACTACCATGATTTTCTTTGATGGCTTGAAGCACTTGTTTTATTTTTAATTATCTTAATGGTTCTCCTTAGAACTAATTCGGAAGTTTTGTTTGAATTAATCTAATCCAGAATTGCTAAAAATAGAAGTATCCACACTGTCTTCTCCATCTTAGAAAAATTAGCTGATTAAATCATCCAGCAAATAAGTGGAAGAACAAATATTAGAGCTAAGATCTTCCTGAGCCCAAAGCCTGTGTTCTCGACCATCTACTAAAGGAGAAAGGTGAAGGATCCAGGAACATGTGAAGGGATGTAATCGAGCACTGGACAAAGTTGCAGTCCCATAGATTTCCTTAAAATGCAACATTAAAAACAACTTTACTACAAAGCAAGCTATAACTTCATTATGGCATGAATAGTGATAGCTTTGTAGAAGCTAGCGTTCCATGGCTGCGGTATCTATGATGATAGGGAACAAATTGCTATTGTTGAGAGTTACACAGAGATTGTGATTCCACACAAATTCAATTTAACCAACACCCTTCCAACTGGGCATTAAAATAGAAAGATGCTCAGGACAATGGAGAAAAAAATGAGACTGGTCTAAAGCTAATGTTCATCATGGCAAAATATTCAAACTCGAACCTTTGTCACCTTCAAAATATTGGTAAAGTGGGTGTGGAAAAAAATCTAATAAACTGTTAAAAAAATTGGACTGGCTAATACTTTAAGCAAATCAAATGAGCAGTCAAGTAATGAAAGTCTTCTCTAACATTAAGGGACCCGGTTGGCTTTACATAAATGAAAGAGGAATTTCACGATGAAAAATAGGGTCTAGGGGTAATGTGCACTGCTATCAAATATTTTATTGAATTAATGCAAATTGAAGTCCTTTTGAGATACCAAAGGGGAGAAATTGATAAATAAATATTTGTCAGAAAGAAAAGCATTGGATCCAAGGAGGAAAGTGATATATTTAGTTTTCCAAAACTATTCTAAACATGGAAAACTGAAAAAGGTAAGTTCAAAGTATAAGAAAGAAAGGACTTGGCACCATCCATTAAGCTTCTGTCAAAGCCATGCTGTTCAGAAAATCAACCTAATAGCTCGACGTGTTTTTAAATACTAGTTAAAAAAATTATAGAGCATAATATCTTAAGTTTGTGGTTAAATATAAACTGAATGGATGTAAAATTGTACTCAAACAAGATTCTTCAATGAAGAACAGAGAGCTCTTGCTTTCTGTGATCCAGAAGAATGAAAAAAAAATCTTCAAAAGAATTTGCAAAATGAAACCATCAGTAAAGCATTTTTCATACATTTGTTGTGGTATTTACTTGGCATTTTAAAAATTTTCTCTTGGCGTGACACATCCATTTTGCACATATGGGTTATTTTATTATTAACACATAATGGAATAGTCAAGCAATAACATTCCATGCATAAGCATGTGAAAATTAATCTAGCCTTTCAAATAAATCTATACTTGTTCCATAAATTCTTCTTCTGCTTTCTAATTCCCAGACCTGTACTTTATGTTGAGTTCAAATTCCTTTTCACTGTATTTTTACATACTGCAAATAAAAGTAAAATTACTCTATTTCTTCCAAGATAGAAAAATCTGTTTTGTCTATTGGGCTATTCTTTGGCAAAAACCTATTCATTTATTTAAATTATTATTTTTTTAAATCAATGGTCTTGAAAATAACATAAAGAGACACGTTCATTCTCTAAGTACCCCAAATGGCCTTATCAATTTTTATTCACTTAGCCAGCAATGTCTGCATCATTAGGATTTGGATGATACCAAAAGTTAGCATTTGTCAAAAAGAAAATGTCTTCCACATTTTTGCCATACTACTAGAAAGGTCTGCTATTGTTTCTCCTTTTCACTAATGTTCTGTCTTTAGAAGACTGGCATTTGAAAACACTAAGAGACAGAGAACAAAGTCAAATGAGTCAGCCATTAAGCCATTTGTACATTAGCAAGCAAAGTTTCTCAGATTAACTACTATATTTAAAAGGAAGATTCAGAGAATGAGGCTGGGGGCATGCAAGTTGTAACTGTCATGCAGTGGAATGACTGGGTCCACATTTGGAAAGGTAAACTTGGAACTGTTACTCTTTTGCTTAAATCTTTAAGCATCTGGAAATTTACTAAGTTCAAGTTCTTTAACGTGGCATAGAGACCCTCCAACATATGGTTCACCCCTATTGCTTCCCCCGTCAGTCTATATATCATTGCTCAGTGACTTGGATTTGACACTTCAATAATATTCCCTTTGTTGTCTCCTTCATGGCCATACTGCTCCATGCCTCCACCTTTGCTCCATTCTCTGCTTGAAGAATTCTTCAGGAAAATGTGATTGTCTTTTCCATACAAGATTAGATGTCCCTTTCTATATTTCCATAGTTTTTAATGAATATTTATATCATGGCAATTACTATATTTTATTATTACTTATGTACATGGTTTCCTCCTCACAAACTATGAGAAAGGGGACTTTCTTTTTCTACTTTGTATCTACTAGAGGGATATTTTATGACTGGAAAAAGATGGCATTCTAGTCTGGTGTAAAAAATAGGCAAAAATCAGGGATGCCTGGGTGGCTCAGTCGGTTAAGCGGCTGCCTTCGGCCCAGGTCATGATGCCGGGGTCCTGGGATCAAGTCCCACATCAGGCTCCTTGCTCAACAGGGAGCCTGCTTCTCCCTCTCTCTCCCTCTGCTTGTGCTCTGTCAAATAAATAAAATCTAAAAAAAAAAAAAAATAGGCAAAAATCAAAGACGGGGTGAGGGGAAAGATTTCTTAATTGGAAAACAAGGGAGTGTCTAATCCTATTTTTTTTTCAAAATATATATTGAATCCTCTACCTTGCTTGCCAAGACCATACTACTCATTTGTAAGAGAGACAAAATCCTGCCCTTATGAAGCTCTAATTCTAATAGGAAACACTAGTAAATAAGTGAGACTGAACTAATAGACAGCCAGAGGGGTTAGGTATTAAGCTGAGTAATGGGCAATCATTTTGTTGCTGTTACTCTGGAAAGGATGTGTTGAAGTGAAACTGATATTTGAGCTAAGGTAGTCTAATGCAATAGATTATGAAGCAGAGAGAGTTCAGGTGATCAAGCATGAGCTTATTTAATGTGTTAAGAAGGTAGGAAAGAGAAAAATCTAAAATCCTATTTTTGAGAAAGAACGTTTCCTGTATCCATAAACAACTTTGAGGAGAATTGAAAGAGGGCTCTGGGGGAGGGGACACTTTTATAAGAGAAATAAAAACTGAAAAAGGAATTTTCAAAATGGAAATGAAGAATAGTCAGAGGAGAAGGAAAGTAAATCTATGGCGAATTAGTTGTATTAATGGCCCCAGTATTTTTCTGTCTCTCTATGTCTTTTGGTGATGTCCTCCCACTCTGACTCTGGGCTTGGCCATAAGACTTATTTTGGTGAGCGAGATAATAACAAATTTGACACAAGCAGAAAACTGAATAAGTGCTGTGTGTTTCCACTTCTTTCCCTCCTTGGCCAAGCCTGCTTGCAGTGGAATCAAACCAGCTCAGATATCCCTGTCGTGGTCCAACATATGGGAGGACCCAAACAAGATCAACAACGCCTTCTAGTCCACATGTAGCTCACTGCCAGAGTATGAGTGAGACCCCAGATCAACAGAAACAGCCAGCCAACCTCTATATTTGTTAATAAAAGAAATGCTTTTTACTGTATGTCAATGAGATTTTATAGCTGTTTGATACATTATTTTGGCTATCAATTCTTTGTGCGAGCATCATGGATGCCAAAGGAGATACTTTCGGTAAAGGCACATATTATGGGTTGAATTGTGTTCACCAAAAAAGATGTATCTAAATTCTAATCCTAGTAACTGTGAATGTGACTTTATTTGGAAATAGGGTCTTTGCAGATGTAAGGAAGGTAAGATGAGATCCTTAGAGTGGGCCTTATTCCAACATGACTGCTGTCTTTGTAGGAAACAGAGTTGAGGTCCGGGTTAGAGCATCATATGAACACTGAGGCAGAGTTTGAGTGATGCATCTATAAACCCAGGTATAAGAAGAATTGCCAACAACCACCAGAAGCTAGAAGACAAGACTGGGAAAGAGTCTCCCTCAACCTCCAGTAGGAACCAATCCTACCAACACTCTGATTTCAGACTTCTGGCCCCTGGAACAATAGGGAGAGAATAAGTTTCTGTTGTTTTGTGTTAAGCTACCCAATTTGTGGTAACTTGTTACAGCAGCCCCAGAAAACTAACACAGTGTATGACCAAGGATCAATAGCTTCAGAAACCCAGGCTTTATTGAGAGAAACCTAAAACATAGGCATAATACTTAGCTAAAGCCTAGGAATTCCTACATATTGCTCCAAAGGCAGGGATATATATATATATATATATATATATATATATATATATATATATATA